>NC_062518.1:13449680-13522180 GCF_022655615.1 Tachysurus fulvidraco
TCTAGCTGCCCATGCTCTTCACACACACACACACACACACACACACACACACACACACACACACACACACACACACACACACACACACAGTCTCTTTTTTTGTTCCCCATCTCCTCGGTGCCTCCTTCGCTTCTCACCACGTTGTGCTGTGACAACACCTCTGCTGTAATTTTGACATGAGGTTTTCAGCTAGACAGTTTTACATCACACCTCGATTTTCCCAAGGTCAACACCATCAACCTGCATTCAGCGCTGAATAAATTAACTTTTGTGTTCAA
Organism: Tachysurus fulvidraco; assembly: GCF_022655615.1. Lineage (NCBI taxonomy): Eukaryota > Metazoa > Chordata > Actinopteri > Siluriformes > Bagridae > Tachysurus > Tachysurus fulvidraco. The sequence continues at coordinate 13,449,959 of NC_062518.1, forward strand.
TCATCTTGACAGATCTCTCTGCTCAGCTCTCCTGTCCTCATCCAGTATGTCATTCTTTCAGGGGTTTGGGACGTGTGGCTCTGTTTGAGGGCATGTGGCACCACCAGGGTCCTTGGCATGCTTTCTGTCTTGCTCCTTGCCCTTGTGATGTAGGCTATGTGATGTCGAGCCAGGCTTCCTGGCCGCTGTCCCGGCCAGCCTCATGCCCTATTAACCCGCCATGGTGGCCACTTCTCTGGCCTCGATCCCTTCTTCCGCCCAGTGATTATGTTGAGATCACAATCTTCTCCTCCTCTCTCTTCCTCTTCTCTCCTCTCTTGCTTTCCCTAGACTCCTCCTCTATGTACCCAGGGACAAATCCATATAGTCTGGCTTCTGCTGCTCGCTCTTTCTTTCTTTCTTTCTTTCTTTCTTTCTTTCTTTCTTTCTTTCTTTCTTTCTTTCTTTCTTTCTTTCTTTCCTTTTCTTTCTTTCTTTCTTTCTTTCTTTCTTTCTTTCTTTCTTTCTTTCTTTCTTTCTTTCTTTCTTTCTTTCCCTGTGTGAATAGCTTTATATGAATATCCATTGTCAATTTGGAGAGGCTTGAATGCTAATGAGGTCCAAATGCGTGGCATAAATGAGGACACTGAATAGTGCTATTGTTTATCACTGGCTTGTTTAATTGGTTACAGTCAAAAAATACAAGAGGGAACACCTTATCTACAATATATACACTGGATATTACACACTCCCTCATGGTGTATTTGAGCATGTGTGTGTGTGTGTGTGTGTGTGTGTGTGTGTGTGTGTGTGTGTGTGTGTGTGTGTGTGTGTGTGTGTTTGTGCGCGTGCATATGCATGTGCATGGCTCACTATCTATTTCTGTCCTCTGTGCATCCGCACATTCTCAAACAGACCGTGGAAGAGCGCCAGCAACACAGATTTTTTAGGGAGCCCTTGTAAATAAGACTCTAAGAGCCATGTTTGTTGATAATTCCGCTTGTTTCCTGAGATGGGGATGGTGCTTTATGGCAGCCAAATCAAGCAACACCCAATTAAGGAAAAATAACTTCATCTCTTTAATGAAGCCACAAGCAGACTGTGCAAAAGTGTCAGAACCAGTGATTTATTTGCATACAGTCTACAGTCTGGTTTTAGGGAGGAAAAGACCACACACACACGAACACAAACACACACTCAAACACAAACACACACACTCAAACACACACACAAACACACACACACAAACACACATTTGTCATACTCTCCTTGTGAGGACCTTCTATTGACATAATTATCAATGCAGCTAATTAATGCTATGTCTATACTTAAATCTATTAACCTCAATAAGCAAAGGGGAAACCTTTCGGATCATTAATAATTATTTTAATTTTTTTAAATTGGGGACGAAGCTTATCAGGTCTAACAAAATGCCCTCACAATGTCAAGCATGAAAACCCTTACTCAGGTAAGTATGGGATCATTCAGAGAATACTTTTCTGTCACACTCTCTCTCTCTCACACACACACGCGCGCACACGCGCACACACACACACACACACACACACACACACACACACACACACACACACACACACACACACACACACACACACACACACACACACGCGCGCACACGCGCACACACACACACACACACACACACACACACACACACACACACACACACACACACACACACACACACACACACACACACACAGGAGTAGTACTGATAGGTTCCATATACTTAAATGCAGATGTCAAATCCAAATGACAAATTTTTTTTACACTTTCACACAGCAGGTGACAAATCCCTTTCCACTTCCTGTGTGAAAGGTCAGATGTAGCTCGCAGCATAGCTTTTCACACAGCAGGTAAAAGGTCCCTTGGGCTGCTCATAGTGACCATAATGCTAAACATTAAGCATAGTTATATAGTTATATTAAAAATAACCTTTAGATTTTTTCAAAACAGACTTCCCTGTACCTAGCTGCACGTTCCAGCTCCTCCTCAAGGATCACTGGAAGTTCCAAACCAACTGTGAGATATAATCTCTCCAGCAGGTGCTTGGTCTGCTCTTGTGTCTCTGTGTGCCAAAATATAACCGTGTTGCTTGAAATGTGTAGACTCAGCTCTCAGGACCTGCACCTGACTTAACATTGCTACTTAGTCACTTCACTCATTTAGCTTTGTGTACTTTTCATGCTTCATCACTGAAGATGATTTCATTACTATTCATTAAAGACATCTGATATTCTCACTGTGTTTGCTAACTACACAGAAAATACTCTCTAGTAGACTGGTTTCTTTAATTGTAGTATTTTAATGGTGAAGGATTTCAGTGTGTGCTTGTCCCAGGCAGGCTTGCAGTGTTTTCTCATACTTTAATCCTCTCTGCAGCTGTTTTGTTGTTGACTCTCGCTTTGCGTTTCTGTCTATCTATCGACGAAAATGAAGGTGGAATGAACAATCGTCGTGTCCCATGTGGAAAAACCAATAACAGTGGCAGCAGCTGTTGCCCTTGAAATTAAGCTAGCAGTCTGTGCTGGTGGTTCTGCCTCAAATGTGTATATTTTTCACTGGAAATTTTCACCCCATAAACAGAAGTCTGGCTTGTGTTCACTTTTATTAGTTGGATTGATATTATTTATTCCTTTCTACAAAATATTTTTACTTGTATGAATAATCACTCACAATACGTTGAAAGAGCGGTTTTGTAAAACAGGAGACGAACCAATCGACGTATTGATTTAGATTTATTTGCTCTGGTATTTTCCGCTCACTTGTATTAACGAATCTGCTGGAAGCCCCGCCCTCTTCTCCCAATCTCACATTAGTAATCAGGCAGTTGATTTTTCCACTTGACCAGCTCCGTCCCTCGCTTTCATCCTAGCTGCCGGACGATAACTATCCCATGGTAGTCAAGGTGTGTGACAACCAGGACAGGTTCCAAAAGACCTGAAGCACAAGGAGCACCGAAATTAAATCCCCAATGCTTAGGGGTTTATATACGAGATATGAGACAAACATGATAACCAGTAAGTATTATTTTTACTGCAGAATCACCTACAAATCTTCATCTTCCTAGTTTTAGTGAGCTTCCACTGGAGCCTCAGATTCCACTTCTTGGATGAAAGGAGTGGAACCTGATGTGGTGGAACCTCAGGGTTTGGCAGGTCGGGACTTGGGCTGTTTTTTTCTGCTCATGATGGTTGTAAGGAGTGGTTATTGGATTTACGGTAGACTTCCTGTCCTCTTAAACCAGCCTGGCTTTTCTCTTCTGATCTTTCTCATCAAAAATGCATTTCAGCCCTCAGCCCTGCAGATCACTGGGTGTTCTTCACACCTTTCTGTATAAAATAGACTGTTGAGCATGAGATCAGCAGATTCAGAAATAAAATAAAATCCTTATATTCTGGTTGATATCAACCAGCATCAATACATGTCATTGACATACAAATGAATATGAAGGTTCATTTTGTATATTAAAAAAGTGTGTGTTTGTGTGTTTACACCTGTGTGTATGCCTTTGTATGTGTCTTTTGTATTTGTGGCACCCAGAAAGACGCGCATGCACACGCACGCACGCGCACACAGATCTAACCATGTGGTTTGTGTTGTTTCAGAGAAAAGGTGTTGAGCCCTTTGAGATTAGGGATTCAAAGCTCAGCTGGAGAGCTGTTAAGCATGAAGAGACCCTTACCTGCTTGTACTGTACCATTCATTTCTCCTCTGGGATCTAAACACACACACACTTTTACATTCTCTCTTTTCTCTGCTAGCCTAAACCTAAGGTCCAAAATCCAGAGCAATTTACATCTTATACAACTGAGCATTTGAGGGTTAAGGGCCTTGTTTAGGATCCCAACAGTGGCAGATTGGTGGAGCTGGGAATTGACCTCAGAACCTTCCGGTTGGTAGCCAAACACCTTAATCAGAAGGCTACCATTTCCCTGCATGTCCCTGTGCCATTCTGTAGTATAAATAGTGTGAGTGGTGTGTTTCACTCTGAAAATTACAACAAGAAGAAGAAGAAGATGCACTTATTCAACCCCCCAAAAAAAACAAGTATGGAATGTTGGATACTTCATTCATTCAACACACAGCCTGGCTTATATGGCAGAAGAGGGATGCGGCTAGCGATGAACGAGGATAACATTTCGAGAAAACTGACTGGTTACACATCCATTCGAGTTGATAGTAACATTCTAAAATCCAGCTACTACTGTAGATGAGTTGTACCATTCATTTGGTACAATTCAACATGGTACACAGCTATAGTTGTCAAGGCTTTCGTTATCATTTGCTGCTCGCTTAATGGCTGAAGATTGAGGAAAAAAAGTGTTCATTGTCTCACCTTAATCCCTAAATCAAGCAGAGAAGCTGAGCTTCTGATCCATGAGGCTTGTTTGCGTAATGGCAGCTTGTCACTTTAAGCCCATCATGTCACTGCTACTAATACAATAGGGACATTTTTACAAAATCTTTGAGAATTCCAAAATATACGAGGTACAGACCACCTCAAGCCCAAAACCGTAAATCTGAGTGTCAGCTATAATCCTGACATCTCCACTGAGTTAGCTTTGTGTAGCTTCAGTATTGATCTTGGTACTGCTTCCAAAGGAGGAAGTGTAGCATGTTATACTTGAAGTATACAAGCTTAAATGTGTGAAAAAGGTAAAGGATTGTGTTCAAATCAAAGCAGTGATTCAGACAGGCTTTAGGGGTCAGCAAAATATGGAAAAGATGCAATTCTGTTATACTTCCAGAGATGTTTCTCCCTCATAACTATCAACCTATAAAGAAGTAAATGATGTGGAAAAGGAAGGAAGTAAAGGGGCTATACAGTATGAAGGAAAGATGTAAATGAAGTAAGAGAATGAAGTGAAGGAAGGAAGTAAAGAAAGATGTAAAGGAAGTGTCAGAAGGAATTGAGAGGAAGGAAGTAAATGAAGTGATTGAAGGATATAACAAAAGTAAAGGAAGGAAGGAATGAAGGAAGACAGAAATGGAGAAAGGAAGGAACTGTATGAAGTAAAGAAGTGATGGATAGAATTAAATAAAGTGAAAGAAGGATGTAAAGGTTGTATAGGAACGAAGGAAGGAAAGAAGGAATGAAGTAAATGAAGGGAAGGAAGGAAACAGAGGTTGTGAATGAATAAATATAGTATATGTAGTAAGAAGTAAAGAAAGGAAAGAAAGAATAAAAGATGAAAGGAAATAAAGAAGGTCTAGAAGGAATTAAGAGGAGGGAAATAAATAAATTGAGGGATGGCTGGAAGGAAGTAAATGAAGTGAAACTGGGAAATAAAGGAAGTGACAGACTAAGTAAAGAAACTGAAAAAAATATGTAAAGGAAATAATAGAAGAAAAGAAATAAAAGAAGGAAGGAAATAACATACATAGAGACATAGATCACACCAACTTCTGCTGTAGATCTCAATAGTGATCTGAATATTCGGAGCATCCAGTAATGTTATTTTTACTTCAGAGTTAAACTCTTCAGCACAATGATGTAAGAAATACAATAAAGTATTAAAAAAAATCAATCAATTGGAAAACTCTAAAGAATCACTTTATATGTACATCATCCTCATCCGAGCTCCGGGGATTGTTACAGGATCTGATACACAACAATATCCAATCTACTGATTTTGGTTGTGAAAAGCAGCCATGGGAAAGCAGTGTGTGTGTGTGTGTGTGTGTGTGTGTGTGTGTTCGCGTGTTTGTGTGTGTGTGTGTGTGTGTGTGTGTGTGCGCGCGTGTTTGTGTGTGTGTGCATTCAATTCAATTCAATTCAATTCAAGTTTATTTGTATAGCGCTTTTTACAATAGACATTGTCTCAAAGCAGCTTTACAGAACATAAACATAGAGCAGTAGGTAAACATAATTAATGATAAAGGAAATAACGAATAATAAAAGTAAAACAATTGACAGAATAAAAAATTCTAGATTATTATATATATAGTTCACAGTGTGTATGTATTTATTCCCCTATGAGCAAGTCTGAGGTGACTCAGGCAGCAGTGGCAAGGAAAAACTCCCTTAAATTGGTAAAGGAAGAAACCTTGAGAGGAACCGGACTCAAGGGGGAACCCATCCTCATATGGGTGACACTGGGGGTGTGATTGTAATATACAGTCAGTTAAATGTTGTATTGGTGTAAGGTTCAAGGACTTCTGATCTCCTGAGTACCACAGAGTCTAACTGGAGATGTCTCAGGATTCTTAGTCGGTGTGCATGTGGTTGTTTGTGTAATCTATGCTGTTTCACTACATGCATGCGCGCACACACACACACACACACACACACACACACACACACACACACACACACACACACAACTGCTTATTAGCATGTCCCTTATGACTAAGCACTAGTTTTTCTGAAATGTTCTGAAAAACTGCCAATGAGCTACGCATGGCACATCTCGTCTACACAAACATCAAAGCACAATGACTGGGGACCAACACATGCCCTATTACACACACACACACACACTCGTGCAAGAGGTTGCACATACTCAATCTGTATACAGCCACATGCCGAGATAACAGCTTGAATGGGTCAGAATACACATACACTATTCATAGCTCACCTTGCTCCCACCCTCTCTTATACACACACATTTTGTCTCCTTCCCTTCTCCTTTTCTGTCAAGTGCTCATCAGGAGCGATTAGCCAGGCCTGAGGATGGAGGCCAGGATATCTGCCGTGCTCAGGGGATTTGGAATGAGAAGGAAAGAAATGACGGATTTTAGGTCTTTTAAGCTCTCTGGCAGCGAGACATAGAGAAAATGAGAACGATGTGTGTGAGGAGAAGTGGATATGTAAAGAGGTGGGAGAATGTAGTATATGTGTACATTTGAGAGAGAGAGAGAGAGAGAGAGAGAGAGAGAGAGAGAGAGAGAGAGAGAGAGAGTAGTGTCAGTCAAGTAGATTAAAGGGTTTAGTGCTCCTCTGCAGCGTTCCCATACACACAAGTAAAATGACTTAATGTCTCTCTCTCTCTCTCTCTCTCTCTCTCTCTCTCTCTCTCTCTCTCTCTCTCTCTCTCTCTCATCTGACTACAGTGGACATCACCGCACGTTTTTGGCCTCTTAGGAAGTCAGTTGTTTTCTGCTCCATGAAATCCATACACACTTGTTCTCCACAGGAACTGCTGACTGTGAGCCGTCTGGGAGGGGAGATTAAAAAAAAAAAAAAAAAAACAGGGCCAGTGATTGACAGGTCTGGCCAGGAATTTATGTGAGCGCCATGGTTACCCCCTTAAAAATGTTCTCTTGTGCACAAGGTCATAATTTAACTTTCTTGTTGTTCACTTTGCCTTGATAGAATTGCTTGTAATTTATTGTATAGTTTTAATTAAATGGATTGAGAGGAGCTTAAGTGCCAGAGGTTTTTAAGACAAGCTGTTTTTTTTTCTTTTTTTTTCTTCAGGAAGCACAAGGTTATCTACTTCTCAAGCATGGGCACTGCACAGCCTGGACATAAAGAGTGTCCATAAAATGGAATAGGCTCTAAACTCCAGATGTATGTTAGTGAAATTAGAAAATGGTATAGAAATGTCAGTCAGTGAGCTGAGCACACACATATACAAACACCAACACATGTGCACACACAAACCAGATGTGGGGTACAAAATGTGACTTGACATGGCCACAAAATGTGCTTGTGGTGCATTCAACTTTACTATTCTGTAGCTCATAAACTCACATAACATTTGCCTGGGACGTGTACTAACTGCGCTCTGAGTGTTAAGTTAAAATAACTTGATAACTAAAAAAAACCTATATTGTCATTGAGTTCAGGCCTCCACAAGGTTGCCAGAGGTTGTGTAAGGAAAGTTAAGAAAACCCAGGAAGTGACAAAACAGCTTTTTTTTTTATGATGGAATCTACAGTATGAGCAATATGATGTAACAGTAGAGAGTTCTAGTTGTCAGTTTCAGCTTCTCAGTGTCACAGCGTGGGTTGAAAGTGCACATCTTATACTCAAGTGGCATGTCAAGTGTATGGTCAAAAGTATGTGGACACATGACCACACACCCACATGTGATTCTTCCCTAGACTGTTGCCAAGCACTGAATAGTTTTTCAGACCTGCAGATCACTCAGTGAGTGTGAATATTCTGTCCTCCCATTGGTCAGAATATACATGTTTATGTTCATCCATCGCTCATCATCATCAGCAGCTCTGTGAGCTTACCATGGCTATCTTTTTTTAGCTGTAAACATTATAATTTATCAGTTTGAGCAGTATTCAACGTTTCATCGGGACAAAGTTGTTTCACCTGTTTCTGTTTTAGAGAAACGCTACGTTACATCATTTTAAAATGTTGAGACGTGCTTTGTTTTTGCTATGACATGCTCATACACAGAAATCTGATTCACCATAAGATATATCAGACACTTTAATTCCATCAGCTAAGAAAACACTGTCCCTGACAGAATTCCCCTTGTGCATTGCTATAATGACTTTTTCACTGGGTCAGATCGCTTACTCCGGAGTTGGTTTACAGTCAGACCATTTGTCCGCGATCCAAGAGCAATTGCTGTGTCTAAAAAACACACCAAATACTCCAAATCAGGGAGGTCTTAAAAACGCCCTAAGAATCACCTTCACTGCAACTAACGGGCCGAATCCTGTTCTAGTCTGAAGAGTCAGTCCGGCTCCGTTAAAGATAAAGAGAAACTGGTAAAAATGGTCATCAATAAACGTGTGGCTAAACAGGAAATGCAGGTTCATTAAGGAAGAAATAAATGTGTTCATAATAAATCTAAAGTAAACATTAATATAGCTGACATGCCATTAAATCCCCTATTGGTTTTACTCTGATCAAAAGGCTGCAGTGTACAGAAGCTTCTTCATGAAAAAGTGGGTAATTAAACTGTACTCCATTTTGCTTGTGCTCTGCAGCATGTGTAATGGTTGAAAACATTACAATGCCAAAAAAAATGCCTGTTTACCTTGTTGAATTTCTGTTAGATTTAAGGAAATCGAAGCACTCCCACCATATGTGCTATGACCAGGGTTGCCAGATATTGGTGACAGAGTTTTTTCACTTCTTCTTTCAGAGCATAAATTTTATATTATTATTATTATTATTATTATTATTATTATTATTATTATTATTATTATTATTATTATTATTATTATTAGAAAAAAAAGATGTATTTATGGTTCCCAGCAACATGCATGGTGCTTATTTACGCCTGGTTTAGGAGACATGACGTGCGAAACTGTCCGCCGAAGTATCACACATCAAATGGAATGTATTAACAGCCACACTTCCTGTTTCTCCACCCCCTTTTTCCCCACACAGTATGTGGCCTAATTGCAGCTAAAAGTGGGTGTAAACAGCTAAGTGCATCAAGCCCAGTGAGATTTCGAGAAGCAGGTGGTGCTAAGACTCCTTAGCGAAAGTGGGCAGTAGTTATTTTTTATGTCCGATGGATGTATAAGATTAAATACATTCTCAGTGTAATTAACATGCCGATAATAGACATATAGCTTGTCGTGTCAGTCAGAAATGTTGCAACGTTGAGCTCTGGTCCTAATCTAGTGCACATGTTGTAATATTCAGATTTTCTTAATTACCATAATTAACTGGAAAAGGTATACTAAATGAGAGCTGGAGCTGAACTCTTCAGGCTGGCAGGTTTCCAAGAGCAGGAATGGTGCATGGTGATTTATTACTCTTTTCCTGCCCCAAATAGCAGTTAACCCACAGACTCCAGGATAGTTTTCCTTTAGAACCAATTCATACAGTGCTTGAAGTGACCAAGTCGATTATTCCCTCATCTTTTAACCCCTATGCTGAGGTTTCTTCAAGCTTTTTTTTTTTTTTTGCGCTAATCCCTATTCATCACGGGCCGGTTGCGGTACACGTTCTCCCTGTGCGAATGCTTAATGTCATGTGACTGTGACAGCTGTGTTAACGCTTCTCTCCGAGTCCCAAAGGAAATGCAGAGTGCTTCTGCTGTAACGAGTTTTAACGCATCCTTCAGCACATGCACCCACAATGCAACACTGCATGTTTGCACACAGAAGCCTCATGGGATACTAAGAGGCTAAGAGAAAGGGAGGGCAGGGAGAAAGCGAGAAATGAAGATGCAGGCGGTGGAAAGAATGAAGAGTGATAGGAAGCGAAAGAGACACAGAAATGGAGTCAGACAGCAACAAAGACATCCAGTGTGAGAGAGAAAATGAGGGAAAGTCAGTTATAGGCACAACGCACAGTCTGTCTGGATCTGCTGGCCCACTTTTTCTTTCCCAAGTCTGGAGAGAAGTGTTGCATTTTTCAATTCTTTTTCTCACATGTCCTTTCTTTCTGTGCACTTCTGTGCTTGCTGTGCTGGTGCTAGTCTCCTGGCTGGACCCCTGATATGCTCCTGTGATCACTACAAAGTCAGATAAGTGAAAAAAAAAACACAGAGAGGAGAGGTAGATGGGATTCGTTTGCCCCTGAGCTGTGATTCGGATGAACTAGCAAGACCTAGCAGCGAGCCCTGTTCTTCATGCTGATGGAGGATTGCAGGTTCTTGCTCCACTGGGCCATGGCACAGAGCAAGGACTCAGAGCAAAGGACTGCATGCAGGGTAAACCTAACCAAACAAGACAGCATTTAGTTTTTTTTTCCGATCTAGTTTAGATCAGAGAATAGAAAAGAATCATTTCAGCTCCCATTCTGACACTTCAAATGATCTCGAGGTTACATTAGTAGTAAGGATGTTTAGAGGAAGTGCTCTCTTTCTGCCTCTTGAGCTCTGCACTTACAGCTCGCTCAGCAGGAGCAGCTAGCAGCATGCTTAGTACTCGCTGTCCTCTCTGCAAGCGTCTGTGACTTAACAGCAGCCAGAGAGAGCAGAAGATCTTATTAAAGAGAGAGAGAGAGAGTACTGAAACCTACGAATTACAGAAACTCCATTATTTTAGCTCTTTTCCTTACTGATTATCTGAACATGCAGTGAAGAGCTGAACTGTTTTCAGCATTGTTCACAAGATGGAGAGATGGAAGTTGTTGGGAAATAATGTTGCCAATATTGGCAACACACACACCACACACACACCACACACACACACACACCACACACACCACACACACACAAAGACACACACACATACCACAAATCCTCAGATCAGTAGCTCTTGGTGAAGACAAGCTGATTTCACATCTGTTTATTATTCATTGTTCTCTAGACGAAAAGTGAGCAAGTTTTCCTCTGGTGAAGGATGCATGGTGTGGCGTAACCTTGCCTTTGCTACTCGTTCCAAATCCCACCACCTTCCACGCTACACATCATCAGGATACTAGCCAGACTAATGCACAAAGAGTCAGTCTGGAAGCACTGATGAAATAGAGCAAAATAAATTCCAGCTCAAAGAGGTTATATACAGTAAACTCACGGCGAACCACATCTGAGAGGAAATAAAGGCTTGTAGGAAAATAAATGGTGCTGAGGTAGTTTTGTAGCGTGTACTGTTTCAGAAAATGTGCTAGAACAGTCGTTCTCTTTCTCAGGAGGCTCATATCCTCGTTTGGTTTACATTTTCTGTACTGCTTTTTCTATACATGGTCGCAAGGAACCTGGAGTCTAATCCCGATGACTTAGTGTACAAGGCTGGGGACACTCTAGATGGGGTGCCAGTCCATCACACACACACACATACAGACATACTGTACACACACTGTCAGGAGTTCTTGGGACAATATGTACTAATAATATGTTTCCAGGCACCAAGACATGCAACTGGTCAAGCAGACTGCGGCTTCAGTATCATCTGTCGAGTTAAGTGTATTTGTATTACAAGAAAATGTTTCCTGGACAAGGCCACTCAAATGAAGTGGCATAGAATAAAAGTAAAATATCTCCTTAATGTTTGATATGTCTAAGGCAGGAGAAAGCACACAAGAGGTGGACTCGAGTACCTTTCTTTGTTGAAGCAGGACTGGGGAAAGGAGCATGTTGATCTTTTCAAATGTCAACCCGCACTGGTAGTAGAGTTTTTTTTTTTTTTTTAAAGGAGGTCCTGCATTATTAGCTGCCTGGCAGAGCAGCATTGACACCAGTCCACACACACACACGCACACACACACACACATCAGTCCATTCATGTGTGTGTTAGATTTCTGTGCATTTTGACCCCCCACATGGAGTCCCCACAGCGCCGGACGCCTCGAAGCGTCCAGCATACGGTGTGATGAGTGAGCTTTGGGTAAACATGACACCCACACACACAACCTGTGAAGACACAGTAGTTTAGTTGTCGCATCTGAACACACAAAAGCTCTCTGTAGCATGGCAATAAGCAGAATGGTGCTGAAGCCAAGCATTTTTGTCGCCTGTTCGTGCGTGAATAGCAGCAAATGTGCCGACCTGAATGGACTGCACAAATTGGCTGAGTGCACTTAGAAAATAGGAGAGCAAAATGCAATTAAAATGCCATGGAGACGTGATTAACCATAGAACAGCTGGATCTCTCTCTCTCTCTCCTCACACACACACACACACACACACACACACACACACACACACACACACACACACACACACACATACATAATCATACACACACATACACACACACATACATACATGCACACATGCATTTAAGTCAAATCAACAGTAAGGAGATGTTTTTTGTTTGTTATTACTGTCGTTATAGTGTAATTGAGTTGAAGCTTCACCTCATTAGGGACGTAGTGCTTTTATTTTAAATACGGTGCAGAAGTGCTCCAGGCAATTTTCCGCTCACTAATACAGTTAGTGGATTTAAGGAGAAAGAAGGATGACAAATTTCCTCTGGCTTCTGTATGGTCACTGTCTGTACAGTAATGTCTCCCGTGTCTGACAGCGTTCCAGTCTAATCTCCCACATCCACTAAAACCCAGGTGTGCAATTAACACAGCACAGACGTGGGTTTCGCATACACCAGCAAGGAGATGTGCTTCATCTGTGAAATGCAAAGCTTATAAATGTTTCATAATGCTGCCTCTGAGAGATATTACATAATTACATAAATATGAAATGAGCACTTGTCGATTAGCACCTTATCGATTTGCTGGGATGGTACACTGAACCCCTCTGTCACTGAATCTCTCTCTCTCTCTCTCTCTCTCTCTCTCTCTCTCTCTCTCTCTCTCTCTCTCTCTCTCTCTCTCTCTCTCTCTCTCTGAGTGTGAGATAAAAGCCATCAGAGACTGAACTAATCCTTCACTTCTTCACCAGCAATATACAGCTTCCCTTAATTTGATGCTGAAATAAAGGTCATAATAATCGTGTGTGTATGTGTGCATATGTGTTCATTATGTGCGTAATGTTTCTGCTGGTTTTTGTATCTGCCCTTCTTTTTGTCCCTTGGCTGTCTGCTCCTCCTCGCTGGGGGGATGTGCTGTGTGTTCTTTTTTCCTCTCTCTTCTTCCTTCTCTTCTCCCTGACTGTGGAGGAAAAGCTTAAGAAAGGCAGGAAAGATAAGAGGATGCAAAGAAAGGAAGCAGACAATCGCATTAAGCCACAGCCACCCAGGCCAAGGGGTCTGGATTTAAATGAATCAAAAGCTTTCGGATGTGTTCTTGCCACTCGATTCCGACACTCGAACTCTGCAAGTGTGTCATCAGCTCTCGAAAATCTGTTGATGCACTTTTCCTAGTTCTGAATTTTTCCCCAACTGACGTAAGGCATCAGCTCATTATCAGTGAACTCCAGAGTGTTAGTGCAGTGAAAAATGTGAGACTGTACAGTGTGGAAGTCCTCAGAGAGCCGAGAGAGACCGGAAAGTAAGACTTGGCTAATAATAAGCGCTACCTGGAAGTAGGCTTGTCCTTTTTGTTTCTTTTTGTTGTAGGTTCATTTTTCATTAGGGTCAATCTTTAACCAGTGTGTCACCACATGAATAAACCATGGCTACATTTCTGTGGACAGACACAGCAATCAGATGCAATGACAATTCAGTGTGAAACTCAATAATGGCTTAGTGATTAAGAAAGAAAAGTCTCTCTCTCTCTCTCTCTCTCTCTCTCTCTCTCTCTCTCTCTCTCTCTCTCTCTCTCTCTCTCTCGGCTTGATGGTAATGCAATGCCCTCTAGTGACGGGCGCTGGAACTACACTCCGGCTTTGCAATACACAACGTTTTTTTTTATTGTTGATTTTGGAAGTGAGACTGACTGAAGACAAAATGTTTCTCACTGAGCGATCCACACAAAATAAGTGACTAATGTACTCTAATTATTTTGATAAAGAGAGAATGATCTGGCGTCAACCATCAGCACGGTCTCTTCACGTCTTCTCAGAAGGGAGCGGAAAGTAAATAAAGCTTATGACAAAATGGACTCGGCTGAATAATTATGAAGACTTGTGTAAAGTTCAGGCCTGTCTCTGTGGCGCACACGTGTGTGTGTGTGTGTGTGTGTGTGTGTGTGTGTGTGTGTGTGTGTGTGTGTGTGTGTGTGTGTGTGGTTTTTATTCTGTTTATATATAAAGCAGGTTTTAAGGCAAGTCTCTAGTGCTCACTTCCCTCAACCAGGAGTTGTTGTTTATACCAAACACATTTCTCAGCTGCCACATATCATATAAAGCATCCACTGTCAAGACAGCTGTCCCAAGTGAAAGGAAGGCAGAGAGACAGAGGGGAAGAATAGACTCTTGATCGGAATTCCCGCTAGAGATATGTAAAATGTGATGAACAAGGAAAAGAGAGGTGGAAAAAGGCAGGAAAAAAAGGTTGTTCCTCTGGGCATGTCAGATTAGAGCTCTCACATTCGATTCAGCATCACTCTCATCCTATCCTCTTCACTTTCTCTCTCTCTTTCTCTCTCTCTGCATTGAATGTGTTTTTGTCAGCTCACAGCTCTAAACAGAATATCGACAGAAGATCCATTGTACTTGCATCAGCCCCTGCAGTACAACCACCTAATAAGAACAAGTCAATTTTAATAAATTTCATTGCCGTCCAAATAATAATAATAATAATAATAATAATAATAATAATAATAATAATCCACTCAGTTATACATAAATACAATTTCTACCCAGGAATAAATCCAGCAATAGATAGCTACAAAGTATGGTTTAATCTGATATAATCTGACAACGATGCATTTCTCCATTCAAATAGCCTCAGGAATAAGGATGGTGCTCGGTACAGTGGAGGGAAGGTTAGTTAAAATTCCAAGTATAACACACGAGAGAGATCATTAAGTATTAATGATTCTTTGCTCATAGTTTTTAAAAAAAAACCCAGAAAAATCCAGAAATCCATATTAAATAGATTAATGATTTATGACACAAAGTAAGCACCTGGATTTCTCAGCATATTGAGGCAAAATTGCATCGCTGTTGTCCTTCTAGTCATCAATAACCACGCTCATGTTTTTGCAAGAATCTATAACCTCAATGTTCTCCGTTATTTTCTTAAAATCAATATTTTCAACATTTATTCATTGCTTTTTTACTGGTCAGGGTCATGCTGGATTTGGAAACAGTCCCAGTATCACTGGAAACGGTGACAGCAGTGGACAGCAGTCCATCACAGTGGCTCATCCACACTCAGTCACACGTAGAGGAGATTTTGCTGAGCCAGTCCACCTACCTGAACTTTATTTTTATTTTGACAGTAAAGAGAGAAGCCAGAGAAGCAGGAGGAAGCCATCATGTATACTGAGCTGTGATGCAGCAATGTAAGGCTTGAGGCAAAGAATAAAACCAGACAGGAGCAGTGCTGTTAATGAGAAATAATCAAAAGACCTTTCACACTGCAGAAGAAGAAATCCACGCCACTAAGCCACATTACCTAACAGCCCTTGCACATTACCTAGTCACATGTCTCATTCATGCCCACCTAAATTAAAAAGCAGCCTTCGTTCATGTTTTAGTTTGGTTCCTGTCCTGTCTCCACCGTCTGTAATGTCTCTCTCCTGCTTCCTGATTTGTGCCTCGATGAGTCTGTGTATTTATACCTTTGCAATTCTTTGCAATTTTTATACACTTGGTTTTAGTCTTTGCCTGACCTCTGCCTGTGGTGTGATCTTGAACTGTTTCTTGTTAAAGTTTGATAAATTGATCTCTATCCATGACACGATCCGGTCTGAGCGTAAAAACATCATGCACACGAAAGACATCAGGCAAAAAAAAGAAAAAAGTAGACTCAACACATAGATTATTCTTTTAAATGGATACTATAGTGACATTTCTTCCACATATTTTGGACAATTGGACAAACAAAAAGAAACATAGTCTTGTATGAGGTGCTTTCTTTGTATTTTTAACAGCTTTTTCAAACCAGAGCACCGAGAACCTGATGCAGCTTCTCTTTAAACTGATGCACATCAAATATCACATAAAAAATATTTCGAGCCATTTACCGTATCAGTTTTGTTTGCAAAAGAGCCTCTAGAGGTAATTTCACAGTCGGTCTTCCTTTGCAGTCCTTCCATAGCCTTTATGCCTCTCCAGGCAGATCTAAAGCTGCTGACTGGAAGCTTCTATCCTACAAAAGTTTTCCACTTTCGTCTGCTGTCCTAATTCCAAGTCTCACCTTTTTATTGGCCTTTACTTTGTCAAAAGCTGTCGAGTGATAAAGAGCCAGTTTTTTTTTCCTTCAATGTCACCTTCAACAGTCTGGAATTACGCGGCATGTTAGGATGTATTTTACCATTAGTCCAGGAGAGATAACAGGTTTTTTATAGATATTAATGTAAATGCTGATGAAGGATTTTAATGTATTCACTTGCAGAATGAAGGAGAGACAGAGAATAATTTCATTCTGCAGTAGTATTGTGTAACTTCACAATTACCCATAAGTGTCATTACATTACATTTATTTTTATTTGAAATAACTTTGTCTTGAAAGATTGACGTGATTTGGTGCTTCAGTGTCATAAAGTACATATGTAGCATCAATTAAGTGTTTAGTGTAGCGATGAGAGATATGAGAGATGTTGGCGGATGGGAGAAAATAAACCTCTGCTTATTCTCCTTACTATAAACACTTGGTATTGAATGAATATTATTTCGTCAACATGAAGAAGCAAAAATAAATATGCTAACATGCTAATTCTGCAACTATGTGCTTATAACAACACATTAAAAGCCTACTACTCTTTAGTTAAAGGCTCTTCAAGGTCTGACAAAAATTGGGTTTAGCACCCTGACTCTTCCTTATCAATCCATGCATCAGTTATGGCAAAAGGAAAACACTATCTGATCATTAAGACCTGAACCAGGCGTTAAGAAAGTTCTGGATTTATGCAGTCATCCATATCACAAATGCAGTGTTTGATTTCAGAGCAGTTCACATACTGGGAGTGATTCAGAGACTTGTAGAGGAAATTAATTAAAGTGATTAAACTTCCCGATAATGAAACGTGCTGCTTTCAGTGAATGGAATTGATTGAATTCTAATGTAATTGACTCGATGACCCCGTTGTGCATTAGCCATATACCCCTTGGGGTAGTTATTATAGAGTTCTAAAGTCTGCATCTATTTAAATAAACGAAATTTTGCTTCACATACAGTATGAAAGAATTTCTCCACCCCCCCAATAGGAGAACTTTGTTCATTACTAATTTAATAAGATAAGAGATCTTACCTTTGATAAATAGATAGATGTGTGCATGTGTGTGAAAATTGGCCATAATTGAGACTTTTTTTCTTGACCCATTTTTTAAAATAATTTCTATAGCTGTTAAGAAACAATACATTAAAGTGGATTATATATTTACTCACTTGTTGCTTTGTTTGTTTGTTTATTTATTTATTCAGTTTGGTTACTTATCTGGATAGTTATTTAGATGGATTGATGGATAGAAGGACGGATGGGTAAATAGGTGCATGGATAGTTGGGTGGTTTGATGTGATGGATGGGTGGTTGGGTGGAGAATGGATTAGATGGATGGGTGGTTGCGTGGGGTAGACAGATGGATTGGATAGATGACGGAAACAAAATAAATTCATTAAAAATGGAAAAGGCAGAGAAGTGTAAGTGTTTCAGTATTTCGGTTTAGTCCGTCTTCAATGCAAGTTCTCCTTCTGCTTCTGCTTGCACTGAGATATAAAACTGAAAGTTCTCCTTCTGCTTGCACTGAAAGTTCAGCCTGTGACTGTGGAAAATGTATCCAACAGGAAGCTGGTTTATGATAAAAACCATGGAGACTGAATACGGAGCCTCAGGGCAGATGTTGACTGATGGGGTAGTTGGCGATTTATGTTCTTCTGAAGTGACAGAGTTCTAGCAGTACCTGTAGTACCTATAGGGAAGAGACAGACATGATGATGATCAGGCTTGAGTATCTCAGAACTTGGATTACAAACATTTCAAATATATTTGCTCTTTTGATGAATCCAAATGCAAATCAAAACCTGTTGAATGAATTCTAAAGTCATGCTAGTAATTACAATATTAACAATTAATAAATAATTAAATAAATACATAATATTTTTTTTCTATCTATATTAATTTCAAGTGGGATTGGTTTAGTATCCCACTCAAAGATTTTTAATATACGAGGCATCATGTTATACTTTTTCCTGTTCTTTGATTTAATACAGGTAGAAGGAGTACACTCAAATCTCAAATTGCTTTAATGGTATATATATATATATATATATATATATATATATATATATATATATATATATATATATATATATATATATATCTGCTTTTCCTAATAAAAATTAGAAGGAAAATAATAAAAAAAAAATAATAATTACTGCCTGTGTTCTGTAAAAAAGGCACACAAGGTTATTTTGTTGTTTTATTTTTACCTTGTATGTCTGCGTCTTGTCTGGCATCATTTCCGCACTATAAACCCCAGTTGTGCAGTAATACTGCAGCGCTTGTTTATTTACCCATATATACACTACGGGCAGTGTAATAAGCTGCTCTTCATGGTGAGCATCACCTCATTTAACTGAAAATAAACAGAGATGATTTGGCTTCATGATGCGTTCTCCTCTTTTTCTTTGCCCCAGAAACTTTATTTGAATCACCGTCATGTTTATCTAAAAAAACCTTTCTGTGATAGAAGAGACAGCAGTGGCTTTAAAAATACTCAGCATGTGCTGTAATTGGTTGGGATTTAACTTAGCATTTTCAAATAAATCTTCATTCGATGCGTGAATTGTTTTGCTGTGCCATCATTGTGTGTCTTATTAAATATAAAAAAATGAATTGACGGTGATTCTGAAGACGTCTCGGACATGTTTATTTAAAGTACAAAGTGACGTCCCGGAGACAATTTATTGAGTGATTGAGGACAGTATTGCAAAGATCATTGGGAAGGAAACTGGTCTCATCACAAACAGCAGCTTTGTGGCATTATTAGCACCGCGTCGAACACGTCAGGCTGTTAAGCATCGAGCGGGTCTGTCACTTGCTATTTGTATGGGAAACACACATCACTTGGTTTCAGTGTTTTTATTATATACATGAATCTGCCTTAAATATTCAAAACATAGTTTGCGTTTATTCATAGATAATAGTCAGGTATAATGAGACACTTAGCTCTGTGAGCTCTGTGTGAAGTAAGGATACCGAAGAATACAATGATTTGTTCTCTAAATAACAGAAGATGCATCACACATCAAATAACACCACTTCCATAACTATAAGTCTAATAAATAATAGGATAGAATAATGCAAAAACAAACATGGACAATGTGTGATTTTCATTTGCATTGTCACCAGCACCTAGTCAAGGTCCTTATATGTCTGCGATGGATGTCAAACTGACCAGTTCTGTGACAACTCTGTTTTTAATCTCTGCAGGGAGTCTGGTGAACCTGACATGTCGAGCGTTCTTTGGCTACAGTGGCGATGTGAGCCCACTCATCTACTGGATGAAGGGTGAGAAGTTCATTGAGGACCTGGACGAGAGCCGGATCCGTGAGAGTGAAATCAAGTGAGAAAACTTTTCGATTCAAAGTGAACCGTTGTCTTTAAAATTATAGGCTGTAGCACAACTCTGGCATGTGTCCTTGAAGCAGTCTTTAGGTAAGATAAACTATGCATTAATCTCTGCCTTTTATGAGGTATTGGAGGGTAAGTGGAACCAAAAAAGGGACCAAAAACAGTTAAATGTGATCACATGGCTCTGATGGTTGTTTTTATCAATATAACAAGAGATATATGGAATAGAAAATATAACTCAAGTTACTTATAGCTTATATTTTGTGTCCTTCAGAAAATCATGTGAGCTGCTCATTTTCAGATCTATATCAATGTATTATTCTGTGCATTATTCATCACTCAAGTGCAGCATGTAATCCTGATTAGGGTTGGTAAGAAAAAGTCAGGGTAAAAAGCAGGGGTGGTTCTAGGATTTCATCTTTAGGGCGGTTTAGCCCTCAGTGAGAATTTAAAACAAGATGTATTATTATATGACGTAAACCAAAAGTTATGGTATTATTTAAAATGGCAAAAGTGGACACCAAAATTTTATGCATGATGTAATGATGCCAGTCTTGAATCAAATCAGTCCATGTACTGTATGTGTGCATTCTCTACAAACAGTGTGTCCAATGAATACAGTCATTAATAAACAAATATTCACAAGACAAAGACCAAATCAATAAATGTTATTTTTATTTAGTATTGAATGGATTGTTTGCATTAATATTTCTTTTGTGCTACAACTCTGGTAATAAGAATAGTAACATTTCACGAATTTGGTTGCCGTCTTTGCGTCTTTCCGCCGATTAACGTTATAGATAAACGCCTCCAGATCTGACTGCGCGTGCACGCTGCGCGTACCTGTGCTTCTCCGTTCAAATAAAGCAGACAGCTGATGACGCACTTTTGAAAGACTACAACGCACGCGCGTAAAAGCAAAGTAAAAAAAATCTCTCTTGGATCAAACTTAAATAATTTTTTTCCCATCGACGTCCTGCATTTATCGAAATTTTTATTGTTTATTTATGAAAGTAAAAATTATACTTTTTGTTTTAGGGTGGCTGAGATCACACACAGGGGGCTGAAGCCACCCTAAAAAAGGTCTAGAACCACCCCTGGTAAAAAGTCTTCTGTACAGAGTCTGAGCTCTAACTCTTCTAGCGCTTTCCTTTCATATTTCACAGTGTTTTGCACCCAGCTCACCTCAGTTCACACAATCAAGTCATTCAGTACACTCCAGCTCACATACTTTACTCGTCAAGTGCACAACATCTCATACGTCCTTTATTCATCCAGTACATTCCAACTCACCCAATCAAGTCATACGGTACAGCCCAGCTCACACAACTGAGTTATCTAGTTTACCACAGCTCACAAACACTAGTCAAACATTATACTCCAGCTCACACTATCAAGGCATTCGGCAAACATTTGTGTTAAACTACACAAATATATACATAAATACAACTCCATAAGACTTCCATGAGCATAGGCATAAGTATGTGGTACATGGACATTAAGTCTATTATAGGTGAGATCAGAAACAGTCCAGTAAACAGAAAAACAGTCTTATCTGAAGATGAACGTGTAGATTGACGAGAAGGATGACAATGTTCCAACTTTTCTCCCACTTTTGGATGCTAAGGCCCATGACGTAGAATCCAAGTATATCCCTCGAGAGAGTTTCTTCAGTAAGCAGCATATTTGTCCATAACCATCCAACATGGTCACAGCTGAGCAGAAGCTACACCATAAAATAACCTCTTTGAGCAGGAAACAATAAAGTTTCTCAAAACAGGGTTAAGATGACCATTACAACAGACCGTGAGGCAGCTTCAAACACGATCCATTTTTCTCTGCAACGTCCTGTATTATCCTCTACAGGACATGTTCCTATGTGCCCCCTAGTGGCCAGGAGGAACTGATACCAAAACTATGTTAAACTCTGTGACAGGCAGTGACTGTTACACTATAGTCATCTGGTAAACCCCAGCTCACATACTCTAGTCATTTGATAAACTCCAGCTCACATACTCTAATCATATGGTAAACCTCAGCTCACCTACTCTAGTCATCTGCTAATACTCCTCTTACATTTTCCAGAAAGATTGTGAAAGCTACTGGACCGCTAGGGTGCCAATACTTTTGGAGGTGAGCGGACATGAGCATGTGACATGATCCGAATACCCATGAGGTAGTTCCCCTCATTGTGCTGAGTGTTTTGATATGTACAACATGTCCATGTTGTGCAAATTTTTTATTTTCACGTGACCTCATGTGACGTCACGTGAGGTCACGTGACGTGACCATAATACCCGTGGGGCAGTTCCCCTCATTGTGCTGAGTGTTTTGATATGTCACATGTCAATGTTGTGCAAATTTTTGATTTCGCTTGTTTTGGGGGCGGGGCTACACGTGACGTCACGTGACGTGACCATAATACCCATGGGGCAGTTCCCCTCATTGTGCTGAGTGTTTTGATATGTCACATGTCCATGTTGTGCAAATTTTTGATTTCGCTTGTTTTGGGGGCGTGGCTACACGTGACGTCACATGGTGTCAAGTGACGTCACCAGAATATCCGGTGGGGTGCCAATACTTTTGGCAAAAAGTGGCTACTGAGGGTTTGGACATTTCATGTCAATACTGCAGTCATTATGGGATTCTACTTAGAGGACTTTTCGGAATTCCCTATTCAAGTCTATGGGATGTTCGACCGTCGACTACGGGAAAACCGATAATTCTGTCGGAACTCCGGAATAAAAACTTTGTCCGGAGTAAGGTCCTAAAGAACCTGTCCCAGTTCGGTTGCCGAGTTATAAACCTCAAAAGTTCATAATGGAAGTCTATGGGGAAAAAAGCCCACTTTGAGCTTCCGAACCGGGAATGCCGGTATTCTGATCGCTTAGAAAAATAGAAGCAACAAACTTCAGACCAGGGTCTACGACATATCCGAATTTGGTGCATCTGGCTCGAAAGCCCTAGGCCGCATTTTTTTAAATAAATTTTTGTATAATAATAATAATAATAATAATAATAATAATAATAATAATAATAATAATAATAAGCTTATAATGGAAATCAGAATGTTGGCTTCTACAAAGCCAACATAATTAATAATAAAAAAGATTAACTTAAAATTTAAAATACAATATATCTATCCCTATCCCTATTAAGCAAGCCGGAGGTGATGGCGGCAAGGAAAAACTCCCTGAGATGATAAGAGAAAGAAACCTTGAGAGGAACCATACTCAAACAGAAGAGAACCTCATCCTCATTTGGGTGACAGTCTACAGTAATTAGTGTAAATGTAATTAATGTAATTTCTACAACAGTTTATAATAATGCATCCGAGAGCTCCTGAGGAACTAATGGGTCATCGTAAATTCTGAGTTCAGCACAGATCTGATTGCTGATAAAGACCAGACCATACAGCTGACTGACACAACATTGGTTCAAAAGAAGGCATGACAGTCTCCAGGCGGCTTCATTCACAACAATCCCATGAGACACTGGCTGACAAAGTAGATCAATGACAGGGTGACAACTGGGTGACTAGACTCTAGCCAGCCGTAGAACATCAGGTTGACAGTTTGGTCAAATTAGCAGGAAGACCTAAAATATTTCATAAAGAGAAACCAACACGCCGAAATGAGTTTCCTCCGCAGGGTGGCTGGGCGCTCCCTTAGAGATACTGTGAGGAGCTCGGTCAAGCGGGAGGAGCTCAGAGTAGAGCCGCTGCTCCTCCACCTCGAGAGGAGTCAGCTGAGGTGGTTTGGGCATCTGTTTCGGATGCCTCCTGGACGCCTCCCCGGGGAGGTGTTCCACGCATGTCCAACCGGGAGGGAAGACCTAGGACATGCTGGAGGGACTATGTCTCTCAGCTGGCCTGGGAACGCCTCGGTATTCCCCCGGAAGAGCTGGAGGAAGTGTCTGGGGAGAGGAAAGTCTGGGCATTCCTGCTTAGTCTGCTTCCCCCGTGACCCGGCCCCAGATAAGCGGAAGAAAATGGATGGATGGATGGATGGATGGATGGATGGAGAAACCAACACTTAAAGGCAAATAAGAAGCAGTGATGTTAGTATTTTGGGAAATACATCTGTCTACAGTAAG
Source organism: Tachysurus fulvidraco (assembly GCF_022655615.1). Lineage (NCBI taxonomy): Eukaryota > Metazoa > Chordata > Actinopteri > Siluriformes > Bagridae > Tachysurus > Tachysurus fulvidraco. The sequence continues at coordinate 13,473,948 of NC_062518.1, forward strand.
TCTGTTGAGTTTTCCAAGGAGTTTGAAAGCTTTCCCAAAAGCTCAACTTAAGGACTTTGGTGTAACCCTACATTAATTTGATCCCCATGTATCTAATCTCTAAATCTGCTAATTGCATTTTTGTGAAACATCCCCAATAAGAATTAAAATAAAATCCTAAAATTCATGCCAAAAACTACTGCATGCTCGCATAATTTCTAGTTTGGAATGTTGTAATATGCTGCTTGTTCAGGATGCAGCAGTACATCTTCAGGTCTGCTGCAGGTTTCAAGAAACCAAGCGCATATTACCACAATTTTATTCAGGTTGCACTGGTGACCTACCAAGTCCTGCACTGACTATAAATCTTGCTAATGACATTTAAAACATTAGCTCTGTGTCTATGTTGTTGGTCTCCTGAAATTGTGTAGTCCATCACAAGCACTTTGGTCAGCTGAGGCTGGCCTACCGTTAGTCCAAAGGATCAGTCACAGTTCAGGAGTCAAAGATTTTTTTTTCTCTGCATAAGTGTTGAAGAGATTAAATCGGCAACACCACCTAAGTGCCTTTAAATCCAGATTAAAGATGGTAGTTTCATTTGGCCCATACTTATTCTCAGTGTGCTTTGAGACCTATAGATCTGTGCTTTGTTATGAAATGGGGACTTCAATTGTTTAAATTTTCTCTTTGGCTCAGTTCACTTCCACAAAGCATACTTATGCAAGTCACATGTGAGTACGCTGTCCTCTCAATGGTCAGAGTGCTTCTGTTTATGTTCCAGGTTTCTGCCCATAGCTGTCTTCCATCAAGATGGATCATCAGCAGCTCTGCAACCTTATTGTGTCTTTCTTTTTAGCTGTAGTCATTATAATTTATCAGTTTGAGCGGGAATCGAGGATTCATTAGGACACCATTGTTTAAATTCACTTGTTTTGGTGTCGTAGATAAGCTGTTATAAATGATTTTAAAATAAAGAGGCGTGCTTTGTTTTAGAATTGCCAAAATTCAATTGAATTATGAACTAGCCACATTTACTAACTGCTAACTGAATAAAAATTAACTAGACACATTAACCTGCAGTTCATGCCGTGTGGCATTAGGCAACAAAACATGCTATGTAACTTGCTATGTACTGCAGTTCCTGTCATCAATTGCTATACAGAATGATTCATTGGGTAGATTGCTTTGTCACCACAAAGTGTACTGAGCTTGTATTCAAGTATTTCAAGTATTTGAACTAGCTGTACCCCCAGCTCACAGTCTTTAGTCTTGAGTCATATGTTAAACCCCATCTCACACAATTCACCACAGCTTGAAAACACTAGTAAAATATTACACCCCAGATCACACATTCAAGGCATTTGGTAAACCCCAGCTCACATACTCTAATCTGGTAAACCCCAGCTCACACACTCTAGTCATCTGGTAAACCCCAGCTCACACACTCTAGTTATCTAGTAAACCCCAGCTCACACACTCCAGTCATCTGGTAAACCCCAGCTCACACACTCTAGTTATCTAGTAAACCCCAGCTCACAGACTCTAGTCATCTGGTAAACCCCAGCTCACACACTCTAGTTATCTAGTAAACCCCAGCTCACACACTCCAGTCATCTGGTAAACCCCAGCTCACACACTCTAGTTATCTAGTAAACCCCAGCTCACAGACTCTAGTCATCTGGTAAACCCCAGCTCACACACTCTAGTTATCTAGTAAACCCCAGCTCACACACTCTAGTCATCTGGTAAACCCCAGCTCACACACTCTAGTCATCTGGTAAACCCCAGCTCACACACTCTAGTTATCTAGTAAACCCCAGCTCACACACTCTAGTCATCTGGTAAACCCCAGCTCACACACTCTAGTCATCTGGTAAACCCCAGCTCACACACTCTAGTTATCTAGTAAACCCCAGCTCACACACTCTAGTCATCTGGTAAACCCCAGCTCACACACTCTAGTCATCTGGTAAACCCCAGCTCACACACTCTAGTCATCTGGTAAACCCCAGCTCACACACTCTAGTTATCTAGTAAACCCCAGCTCACACACTCTAGTCATCTAGTAAACCCCAGCTCACACACTCTAGTCATCTGGTAAACCCCAGCTCACACACTCTAGCTAGTGACAGCAGCACAACAGCCCTGTACAGAGATTATGAAAAGAATGCACTAACGTACTGTAGTGTAAAGCAATGTCTCCAAGAATGTATATTTATATGGTTAGGTTCTTGAGATGTTACTAGATTACCATTAAATAATAAGACAGCATCTTGCTTTATACCAAAAATCCTTGTTGTTTTATGGCTCATGTCATCTCTGTTATGCCCAGGGATGAAAACAGCAACCTTATTCAGGGCATACTGTACATAGTATCCAACAGTATTTGAACGAACATGACCACTTTCCATTATTCATTTCAGTTTGCACGGTATTTGCCACTATATTTATAGTAATTTTCCAATTCTTTTTTCATATTCATTCTATACAAATCTCTTGTCCCTATTCATTTTATCACTGTTTACAGTAATTATACTGTTGACAGTGTTTGCACTGCACTGCCACTTTAATTCCACTTAAATCAGCCAATCATGTGGCAGCAGAACAATGCAAACAATCCTGCAGATGCAGGTCAAGAGCTTCAGTTATTGTTCACATCAAACATCTCTGTGGCTTTCATCTTGGCATGAATGTTGGAACCAGATGGGCTGGTTTTAGTATTTCAGAAACTGTTGCTCAACTGTTATTTTCACAAACAACAATCTGTAGAGTTTACACTGAATGGTGGAAAAGAAAACTTGTTTATAAAAGAGGTCAGAGGAATAAGGAAAGGTTGGTTCAAGCTGCCAGGACATCTATAGTTACTCAAATAATCACTTTTTACAACCTTCATGAGGAGAAAAACTTCAACAGCAGAAGCAGAAAACTATGTTAGGTTCCACTCATGAGAGCCAAGAACAGGAATCTGAGGCTATCATATGCACAGACTTCATCCAGAAGATCATCAGTTTCTGAAATACTTAAACCAGCCCTTCTGGTACCTACTGTAGAACCATGATTCAAGTCACAGCAATCAACTATCTACTCTATCTATCTATCTATCTATCTATCTATCTATCTATCTATCTATCTATCTATCTATCTATCTATCTATCTATCTATCTATCTATCTATCTATCTATCTGTCTGTCTGTCTGTCTGTCTGTCTGTCTGTTTCAGAATTAAAGATATCAACATTTTAATTTGTCCATGTTTTTATGTCATTGATACATTCATTGCTGTAGAAATGAAAGACAATGTTGTGTTTGCAAATTAAATGTCCATGAAGCGTTAATAATAGCGGACCCAGAACAGGCCCTTATGGAATGCCATATTGTATTTTTGCATATCCAACAGGAAAGATTTAAATTGGTGTGTAATGGGAAATAGAACCTGAGGCACAGTGAGAACATGAAAACTCTATGCACACAGGCTGGAGGCTGGGATTGTATGAATTGGTAGGTTGGTCTCCTGATTGGAAAGTAGTAAGTTCAAATCCCAGGACCACCAAGCTGCCACTCCTGGGCCATTGACTGCTCAGTTAAATGTAAGCTGCTATGGATGAGGGTGTCTGCCACATGCCATAAAATGTAAATGAACTTCTAAACTTGGAGGTTTGAATATTATATGTATATAAACGTATAAAAAAATGCAATTTTATTTCTTCTGCTTTCTAGAAAGCATTGTGCATTTCCATTGCACATATCACATTCATTCAGCTCTTTTTTGTTTCATGTTCTTCCATACTCACAAGAAGTCTTGGCTTTCTTCTAAGTCTAAGACACTAATTTATGATAAAATGTCCCATGGCTGCATTAGGGAAAGTGATTATTGTTTCATTAAACTTGGGCCACATTGAGAAATGAGATAGGGAAGATCTTACAATGAAAAGTCTTTGTTCTTCATGACATTCTTCCCCATCTCATTTTTACTTAGTCAATTTATTGACATTTTCAAATTAATTTAAATAACTAGAACATGTCAGTTTGTGCAAGTAGGTGCATGAGCTCCCGTTGTGCACAGCCGGAGTGCACATTGTTCCTTCTTGCTCAGCAAATGGAAACTAATCCAAAGGTTAACCCCAACACACAGTCAGACAGGCAGTGAAAAGAATGAGAAAACGAGGCGGTCAACTGAGTGGCATTTAAGAACCATATTTTTTTTAGACCAAAAGAGGTGGAGCACCAACAGCACCTTCTATCCTTAGGGAAAATCTGATTAATTAGGGGCTGTGGAGGTGCTTGCTGTGAGGAAGGGTGAAAGAGTGAAAAAGAGAAAATAATAATATGAGAATGGAGGGGGATGTTGTTAGGTGAGATAACTGACAGAGTGGAGTGCATCCATATGTTGACTGATAGGTTGACAGGTTCAAGAATAAGCCAGTGAGATTATTGTTGTGTGTGTTTGTGTGTGTGCTTGTGATTGTGTGTGTGTGTGTGTGTGTGTGTGTGTGTGTGTGTGTGTGTGTGTGTGTGTGTGTGTGTGGGTGTGGGTGTGTACCTTGCAGATCAAGCTTTTTTTTTTTTTATCATTTTCCCCATCTTCTACTATAGAATTAAAGAGTTTCATGACAACACTGCAGCTTTATCAACATCCCAACAGTCATAACCTTAACGCTCATGGTGTCTGCCTGTGGGTTTGTGTATTGTACCATACTAAGGATCAGAGGGTGTATTTGTACTGCCAGTCTGCCCTGGAGACATGTCAGTCACGCATCGCCTTGAGACTCCTATCCCACATTCCCTTTACAGCCTAAAACTCCATTCTCATCCAGCTGTTTATCAGCGAGTCTCTGGAGCCCGGGTTATTACTATTTGGTGGTTGATTATATTTTTGTTTATATGTGTGCATTTTTTTTATGTATGTGTGTGTGAGTGTGGCATTTTTCATATGCCCACCCATCTAAACTGAAAAGATATTATGCATGTTGCTGAGGGTTAGATATTAAATATTTTGATTTATAACCAAGGGCTGTTGCTGTTGCTGCTGCTGCTCTGTAGGAATCTGAATAGTTTCTCTCCCTCTGTGTGTGTGTGATTTTCTTTTCCTGTTCATTGATTGTAGTCAGAGGCTTGAGCTGCCTCATAGCACACACACATACACAGATGCTGGGCTGTCTCAGCGCAGATGAATAAACACCCTGACCTCGCTGGCATTTCCCAACTGCCTTTTTTTTCTCCAATGACACTTTAAAGCTAAAGTGTGGCACATGGTCAAGTGCACATTTTAAAAAGTCGTCAGCTCCTCAGTGATCCTGCTGTCAGGATAACAAGGGAATAAATAGAGAGAGTGAGAAAGAGATAGATAGAGAGAGAGAGATAGATAGAGAGAGAGAGAGAGAGAGAGAGAGAGAGAGAGAGAGAGAGAGAGAGGAAAAAAAGATGTCTTACTTTGACTACTATTGTACATTTTGTTCTGCCTGTTTATCAAAGCAATCCTGCATCTACGCTTGCATTCTCAACTGTTTGTAGGCTTAATGATGCCAAAAGGTATGTGCTAAGAAATCACTCAATTACTCTACACAGGTTTTTTCAACACATGAGGGATGAAGGAAGTAGCGTATTTTCATAAAGCTGTCATTTTGTTTTGATTTGTAAGCTATGCGCAGACCTCGCTCACTTACAGTACAGCAAGAGCTTTATGCGGATTAGAACTTTTGCACTTACACTAAGGAAAGGATTGGTGTGTCAGCAAATCTCTGCAGCACGCTCTTGGAAGTTTGTTAAAACAGATCTTTAGGTGAGTTTGTCATTTTGGCCTCTAGCAATCATGGGAGTTATTAGATTTACCGCAGAAGCAAGTTAACTCAACATAACATGCTGATGTAGAAAAATAACCAATAACTATAACCAGAATAATCCTGCACTAATACCTAAACACTTTAATATGAGCTAATGATTAGTTAAGGCACATATTAATCACCAAGTAATGAAGAGCTAACCTTAACTACAACATGAGTAGCTTCATGCTTGAATAACCACCTCCTTAAGTACATGTATTAATTAACATGAAGAGCTTATTCGACCCTTCTCTATTAGAAAGAATACATGCCGAACATTTTGAGTGAGTGAGTATTCATATAGATTTGCAGGAGACCTGATTGACATCGACGCAGTAAAGCAGTCAAAATAAACACTGCAAGACTATAAAAAGGCTGGTTTGAAATGCTGGTAAATGAACGTTACTGTATTTATTTCACTCGGGTGGGTAAAAGAGCCTCGAGCCTGAGCCATCCAGAGCATCCAGCACCATGCAGTGATGTTTGTGCAAATTCTAGGAACTAGAAAAGAAACTGATTTCTTTCTTACCAAGCAGGTTGATTTGGTTTACTGGCCTCTACATACTCTTCAGAGTTATGCAGACTGCTCATAAAACTCTCTATTACGTGTATGTCCCAAAGAATCTTTGACAAGCATTCCTTCAAGCTTTCCACAAAGATCCTTTGGCTGGGCACTTTGGACGGTTTAAGACCACCAAGAGAGTACAAGCTTTGGCTTATTGGCCTACTCTCAGCCATGATGTTAAAGAGTTTATACAGCATTGTCAGATCTGTCAGCATTACAAGCCGGAGAATCGGCAACCATCTGGAAAACTGCAACAAACCATAGTTAAACGACCATGGGAGATGTTAGGAGTGGATCTAATGGGTCCTTTTCCACGTATGTCCTCAGGAAATGTATATCTGTTAGTCTTTGTGGACTTCTATTCACGGTGGGTTGAATTATTTGGATTGAAAAAAGCCACAGCTGAGACCATCTCTAAGGTAATGATCAATGAAGTGTTCACCAGGTGGGGTGTTCCATTTTTATGTAACACTTTCCCTCGTTAACGTTATGCTGGGGTGCCAGACAGAGATAAATACTCTGTCAATTATAGTAAGAATAGTCAGTCCAGTCAGAAGGAGAGTGAACAAAAGACACATGTATCTTAATGCATATATCCCAAATCTTGGAAGAGTAAACCAAATAATGCAGAACACAAACTTTTCACCATAACGCAAATTTTCAGTGTATTCAATAATAACAGTGCACCAGTTCCATCACACCAGAGTTCTTTCAGTAACAATGTCCTAACATTTCCTTAATACTAATGGTGATTAGTACATGCCTTAACCCAACATTAATTTGTTATAAATTAAGGATTCGTTTATGTTTTAGTACAGAATTATTTACTGTGATTGTAAAGTATTACCAGTTAACTGACTGATACAATGTCAAGGTGGTTTATCTTAATTTCTCTTATACCATAATTTGTTAACAGTTTCTTGTTGTGGATCATCTATGTATCATGTTAATAGCTGTTAGCACTTGCATAATAGTATTTCCCCTATCACCAGACAATAGTTATTGAAAAAATTCAGCTTGGAATATTGTTAAGAATCCACACAAGCTGCTTCTGAAGACTTCCTTAACTTCAATGTGTCTTAAAGCTTTACAACTGATTGTTACAAAGCACTGATAATGGCGACTCCTTTTAAAAAATGCTAACGTTAAACAGCGATCTCATCAACATCAAAAGTTGGACAAAAGCGTTTATTACAGAAGTGAATCAAAAGTTAGCAGCTGGAAGTGCTGCTTCTGCTGCCGTGAAAGGAAATGAATCCTGCCAACCAATCGGACTTGATATGAACAGTGTTGTGCTATAACACAATGTACCGGAAAGGTAGAGGCATCTTGACACTGTGTTGTATGATGTCCTTTGATTTGCTGGGTTTCACTCTGGATGGCCTCTCATTAGTTTTTAGCTATCAGTGTCTGCTTCTCCACTATAACAGAATGGGATTTTTATTAGCAGGGACCGCTCCCGGGTCAGCAGAAAAAGCCCTGAATAGAATGTGTAAGTGACGGGTACACTGGAAGAGTGGACACATTTCAGCCATTATTAGCCCTTCTGCCACGGCCCGCATGCTGCAATTTGTCTGATTTACTCTCGGCGCAAGTGTTGCCAGAGCAGTGGTGATTAATTGTTATTAAACGAACTGGAGTGTCCTCAGGGGAGGACAGGCTACAATACACCGGTGCTCTGGCACTCATCTGTCGTGTGTTATTAGTCCGGAGTGATGTGGAAAGCACCACAATGACAGAGGAATTATTTGCAAATAGCACCGAATGTGGAACAGGGACAAGGAGCGAGACCCAGAAGTGATAAGAATCTTCATTTCTTTTATGGAATATTGTGTTTTTTTCTTTTTTTTTTCTTTTCCCCTAACCAGGCTTAGTTTCCATGGTAGCTGCTAAGAAAAGCAGGCTTTTTTTCCTTCTCTAAACCGCATTATTGAGTAGTGTTTCCTACTGTGCAAGCAAAATCTCTGTATTCATATAGCCCATGGTGTATTCTTGTGACAGTCCCTTACTGAAATTCTCATTAATACACCGCCTTTACCCTAATCCATTGTGTTATTGGTGTTCCTTGTAACTCAGCCAGATCATTACTGCTGTTTATATTACACGGCGAGTATTGATTTTCAAGTAAGCCATTACAGAGCCGTCTTACGAGGAACCGAATGCTACAACTCCAACGCCATGCCATCATTAATAGATTATTATAAAAACTTAGCTAAACCAAACCATTTCCAGTACAGAGCACTGAGTAATCAAGCATTGCTTAAATATTTGGTGAATGGATCACTGGATCAGTTCCTAAATAATGGTGTGCTTTTTTATGCACATGGCTGCCCTTGTAGGACGCTGCGGGATCACCTGGGAGAACAGGAAGTGTCCATTTCTCTGACCATAGATGCCTTAGAAGAAGCTGACCTGGGTAACTACACATGCTATGTGGAGAACGGGAACGGCAGACGACAAGCAAATGTCCTGCTCACCAAGCGCGGTAAGAAACTAGACAGAAAATCACACACATACACACACACACACACACACACACACTCTCTCTCTCTCTCTCTCTCTCTCTCTCTCTCTCTCTCTCTCTCTCTCTCTCTCTCTCTCTCTCTTATTAACACATGAATCAGAAGCATTGGAAGTTTGTAGGATGGATCTAAATCTAAATGCTTCTTCGTGGGTGGTTAGAATAACACATACAGAGCAGATGATTATGTACAGTAGGTGTCAAAAAAACACTGTTCTGCAAACTGACTGCAGCATAACGATGTTCATAAAAGATCAACGAAGGTCAAACCCGGCCTATTCCATCACTCCAGACATTCAGCGAATGTGTTGTTTCCTTTTTTGACCACATTTCATTGGTTCTGCTAAGAAACACGATTAAACAGTTGGAATTAGTTGAAATGAATTTCTGGCTCAGTCTCGGACTCCATTGGCAAGCACATGTTTCTCTTAGCACAGAGACCAAATATCTGTAATGACCCCGATCAAAGCCTGCCGTTTTTTTCTCTCTCTTCTTTTCTTTTAATTTACCTTTTATTTTGATTAGAACAAAAAAATATATATATATATATATATATACAAACAATTTACTTGAGATATCTGCTGATGTATACTGTCATTAAAAAAGCATATATACATGATTTAAGGCTTCTGTTTGAATTTAAAAGTCAGTTTCTGGCATCATCTTCGGTGCTTCAGAGCTTGAACCTGTTATATTCATCCTTCCAAAAGATCTGTATTTATTTCTGATGAAAAAAAAAAATTCCACTTATCTCTGTCTTATGGTTACAGAATAAACACACGTTTGCCAAACTGCAATGTTATTCTTGTTTGCTAAGTGACTTCCTCTATGCCCTCATGAGCCACTTTTTCAGATTCCTGCTTTCTCTTGCCTTTTAGAGGTACTCTATAATCGAAATTGTTGCACTCATTCTTTGTCGAGAGGCTTAGATTCACATCTGGAAGGATTGTTAAGGGGCAAAACATTGCAATACAAAGGAAGCAACAAATCCATGGCCACTTTCATCTCTGTTTCGGTTCCGTGGAGAGATCGAGAGCGCATGAGTGGGTAGATTGCATTTAATCTGTTTTGGAGACATCTATTTTTCACAGCATATTTAGCTGGGCGCAAGCCTGTCCTCTGTGCTGTTGTACGCTGCTCGGCAGGTCCAGCGCCTCAGGGTCTTGTGGTAATGGAATCTCCTGCAGTGTGTGTTCAATGTCAGCGTGGGATGGATGGAGGCCACTTGTGATGCAGCTGTACTGGCACAAAGGCGGTGCCCGGTTTGATACCTGCAGGTAATTTTAATTATGCATCAACAAATGCAGATGCTTTTATCAGGAGTCAAGTGAAACTGCTACAATGCAGCTGTTTGTGTTTCTGAAATCAGGTCAGATGATAAAGGAGAAAAAAAATGTAGCACCTCTGCAGAGTGAACATTATTATAATTAATTACGTACTATAAGGTAAGCAATGGCGACTCGTTCTTAAGAACAGAGCAGCAGATAGGACAGATCAGCTTGCAATAACTGCTTCAAATAAGCTTCATACAATCCTAACTAAAAAAAAAAAAAAAGAAAACTACAGTGCTCACTGCCCCATTTAGCTCCTCGGAGTTATTAATATTGACCAAGTGATCAAATAAATCAAAATAAGGCTGACTGTGGTAAGAGCTATGCTGCCCCATTCAGGGAAGGAACAGCAGATAGGACAGATAGTGACTGGGTTGCCAGATTGGGCCTGTGGAAAACTCTGGATAAAATCTTGTTTTATAGTAAAAAGAAAGAAAATAAATGTAATATATTGATATCTATGATAATGTATACAGTATGTAAAAGATTAAGGAAATGTGTCATGAATGTTTCGCAAATGTAAAATGTGGAAATGGGAAACAAAATGGGAAACAAAATTTATTTAAGTCCAGGAATATAATCTAGAATCAAGGTTAAAAAAAAAAAAAAACAGGCAGTGGTAGAGCGATGTGCAAACAGAGTAACAGAGACAGAAACAAAACAAAAGAAATGCAAAAAAAAACATAGAAAAGCAACACAATGAGCAAAAGGCTCAGTAGTGCTATACAACAAGATCTGGGCAAATACTTGACATTTTTGTGTATGGAATGAAAATTCCTTATAGGTGTGAGAGTGAGGATTAAACACAGGTGTGTTCAATCAGTAGCTGGGTGACCGAGCGTGTGTGTGTGTGTGTGTGTGTGTGTGTGTGTGTGTGTGTGTGTGTGTGTGTGTGTGTGTGTGTGTGTGTGTGTGTGTGTGTGTGTTGTGGGAGTGTAGTCCCCGCCGGCCATGTTTGGAGGACATGGCGTCTGCTGGGAGTTGGAGTTCATGACTGTAGTTCACATGACAGGGAGGGGGATTTGGAGTGAGTACATCAGAAATCCTTGTGCACCATAATGACCTTCACTGCAAAGCCTGAGAGGAAAAAAACACTTAGGTTTGCACGGTTCATTTTGAGCTGGAAATTCTGTTGCAATCTGACAAACATATCTACTGTTGAAAAAAATGTCCATCTAAAGCCACTCAAAACATGCTGCAGCTTGAGACTGTATGCTATCAACTACATGAGCCATTTGTTCCAGAGCTGCATCTAGAAGCCTGTAGCATGAGATACATGTGATAGCCTCTTGACTAAAATTTATCGGAGGTTTTTTCTATCGTTATTAACGTCGCCCTGCTCCACCTACAGTACATCTCTAATCATGATCTGCTGCTGAAAGTAGGTGTCCCTGTGACACACACACTAACACAGACATGTAGGAGAATGAGGTTAAGTGTGCATTTAACATCTTTTTTTTTTTTTTTTTAAAGCTGAATTCTCTTATAGGAGGCCATAACAGGCCCACAAGGCTATAAACCTTACTGTGATTTATGGTTCTTTAATCTTGACCATTTTAACATGTCTCCATATTTTTTTTAACAAGGCAGAAAGTTGGTGGTCTGGTATTGTGAATTATACTTTATGTCTGCCTGGTAAAATATTGAAGGCATCCAGAGGCTGAGAAACAGCCATGATTGACAGCTTCTTGTCCATGAACAAAGAGGTGCTTATTAATCTTTGGTGTGTATATGTGTGTGATTGTGTGTGTGTGTGTGTGTGTGTGTGTGTGTGTGTGTGTGTGTGTGTGTGTGTGTGTGTGTGTTTGTGTGTGTCAGTGATATACGTTGAGGATTCTTTCAGATAGCACTGATGGTTCTTATTGAATAAGTCAGATGTGCTTTTCTCAACCAATCAGGATGCCCTCTAAGGAACAACAGCGGTAGACGTTATGAGGATGTTCAATTTCTTGACCTTCTACAGGACAAGCAGTAAGACCTGAGATAAGAAAAGGGAAACAATTTCCAAATATTTCACGTTTCCTCACTCAGTGTTAGTTTGACGGTTCGTTTCAAACTTTTCAAACTGTTTTGGACCAGGCTTCAGTTCTTGTGTGTGTGTGTGTGTGTGTGTGTGTGTGTGTGTGTGTGTGTGTGTGTGTGTGTGTGTGTGTGTGTGTGTGTGTGTGTGTGTGTGTGTGTGCACGTGTGATATACAGTGATACAGTGTTTAACGCTAATTTTGTCCTACACTTGCACATTATACTTTCTCACTGTTTTTTTCCTTTCTCTCTCAATGCTTTGTAGATATTGTATGCTAACAATCATGCCAAGTACAGTACTTAACCTCTTAAAAATTCTCACAAAGATCACTGATGGTTCTTCAGGACTTCAGAACTTCTAAATCTCTGAATAAGTCTAAAAGTGATGCTCTGTGCTAGTTGAGCCTATCAAGCTGCATGAACCGTGTACATTTTTATGCAAAGGTAGTTACTTTATTTCTAAAAGAAGAGAAGACTCTCTCTCTCTCTCTCTCTGCAGTCACACTATATTTAACATTCGACTCATCTTTTCTTTATTTACTATTCAGCACCCATGATCATGTTTGCTTGGTGGTGTGTCCTGCGTGTTTGTACTGAATGAAGGAAAGCACTGATTTACTGTATTTTGTTTTATTTATGTCAAGGGTTCAGTTGTCTATTTAAACCTTAGGCATCTGAGGCGTTTGAACTCGCTATGACGTTTGTTCTTATTTCAGTTCTTTAATGCCAAAAGTCTCTTTACGTTTTATCTGCTGAATGAGCCACACGTTTGTGTGAAAATCAAGTTTGAACTCTATTAGTAACTCTATCTTTTCACTAGAGGGTCACTGCGAATCCATCCTGAGTTCCTCTGACTAATCGACTTTATCTTGTAAAGAAACGTTTCTTCCCTGATATCAATTCTACTGACTCCGCCTACACACTTGCACACCGCATGAGGGCCCAAAGAACAGGATGAGAACGAGAAAAATGGATGAGAATGAGGAGAACGTGGAGACGTTCACAGTCACCAGATATTTTCCAAATTGAAAATCTATGGGAGGTTTCGGAGTGACGTGTTAGACAGCGCTCTCCATCACCCTTCACGGTCGCAGTGCTGAAGAGCTTCGCTGGTGGTCCGTACATGACTAAGACGTGTTTTTTTTTCCCCTCTTTAATTTGTCACCCATCTGTCCATAAACAGACACAATGTGACACTCACAATCTCAGTCATGCCAGCAGTGTGGGAAGCATGTAAATGTGTCATGAGAGAAATGATTAAGCAATTACGGTTATTATCTTCAGCTACAATAACAACATGACTAACGAAAGACCCTCTACTACACAAATGTGTTTGAGCTTTTAGACAAAGTCAGGTTTATTTCATAGATCATTTTATTTATCAAGATTTTAAAATGCCTATGTAATTTGTCTATGGAAAACACAGTATAAATAAAGAAAAGTGACACTGACAACAAAGTGAAACAAATGAAGCTCCATGCTATATAAAGAATTATTTAGAAACTTTATAACCTGCAGGTAAAGATGTTCTTTATCCTGTTTGTCCGTGCCTGGATGCTCCAAAAACACTTGCCAGATGGCAGTCTGGGAAACAGCTTGTGTGCTGAGTGACTGAGGTCTGAGGTGATTTTGTGAGCCTTCCTCAGGCACCGTGTCCGGTAGATGTCCTGTAAAGTTGCAAGTCTGTTGTCTGTTGCCTGGGATGAGTTCTGCTGTTCTCAGTACTCTGAGTTTGTGCTTGTGGGTGGAGAAACTGCCATACCGTGAGGTTATACAACCAGTCAGGATGTTCTCCATGGAGCAGAGGTAGAAGTTAGAGGTCAGTGGAAACTTCTTGACCTTCCACAGGACAAGCAAGTTCAACTTAATGATATTAGCAATAAACAAGTGTATATATGTCAAAATGGTTCACATTTCCTGAGGCACAGTGTAGCATTTTTCTAAATCAATATTAATGGCGATTTTTCGAATTTTGGAAACTTTGGTGTTATTGAAAAGGACTACACAAACTCTGGATTTTTTTTTCATTTCAAGCTGTTGTGAGCAGCTCTGACAAGCCTGTAATAATCATTCTCAGTCAGCGCCGTGTCTGTTTTGCTGTCAAATTGAATTGACGTGTAGCCTCGTACACCAGGCTAGGTTTTGTCCAAACTTCCTTGTGCTGCAACATGTGACACGTGAGGGCTGTCCACCAATAGAAGGGAGAGAGTAAGTGTTTATCTGTTCTCTGATCGGATAGAAGTGATGCATGCAGAAAGTTTATACTCCTGTCAATTTTTGTAGCAGGAGAAATGTACCTGGCATGCAGATTTGAATATTTCAAACCCATTTTTTCTGACTGTGTAGTGAGCAGAAATCATTAGGGCCTTAAAGTGAGATCGGCAGAGCAGCGGAAGATGTTGTGCTCTGAATGTTATTAGGCAGTGAAACTGTAGAGTGAAGAGTATGGTGTCTTCTTTTCCCTTCAGGAGCCTTCCTTTGATGCAGCATATGGAAAGGATTTACTCCAGAACTCACAAAAACATCTCTGCAGCTCTTGGTTCTTAATCTTCTGCTCAGAAGACACAGTGTTCACATCCCCTGCTCAGATGTTTATTTCATGAGTGTAATTCTGCAGTATTAATGGCTTTCAGATCTGCTGCAGCACTGTACTGTCGTCTACATAGAAATCTGTACGTTCATTTCATAGTCTCTAAGATGAGGATCACTGTGAAAGCACTGGCTTGAGTACACACACACACACACACACACACACACACACACACACACACACACACACACACACACACATGCACACAGACACGGTTATTACATTATGCTTGTTCTTCTACATTAATGTAAGCAGCCTTCTCTCATTTTTTGCCTCTGTCTCTCTCTTTGTCTCTATCTGTCTCTGTATCCTTCATTCTCACTCTGTCTGTGTCCTTCTATCTCATTCTCTCTGTCTCCTCTCTCTCACTGTCTCTCTGTCTGTCTCCATCTTTCTCACTCAAACTCTGTCTCTATTTCACCTTCTCTCTCCATCGTCTGTCTGTCTGTCTGTCTGTCTGTCTGTCTGTCTGTCTCTCTCTCTCTCTCTCTCTCTCTCTCTCTCTCTCTGTATCTCTCTGTGTCCTTCTCTCTCACTCAGTCTCTGTCATCTTCTTCTTCTTCTTCTTCTTCTTCTTCTTCTTCTTCTTCCTCTCTCTCACTCAAAGCACGTAGCTTTAAGAGCCCTTTAGCTGCAGAGAGTCTGAAAAATAGGCCATCTAATTAGAGGATGTGTTCAAATTAGAGAACAAAAGCTGCTTTGAAGATGCATTTCTACCTGTTACATATTGCTTTCGCTTTAAAACTTAATTAGCCACTGCGCTCATCCATGCTATAATTTGTGCCATTTGAAAGAATGACCCTATTCCCTTTTTTTCCTGTTTAATAGCCGTTAGGAGTAATGAACTTTTCCTCTCAGAGGTAATTGTGTAGCTTAATGCTCACTATTGACTTCTGAATCAGGTTTTACTCAATTGTTTGGATATTTGGATTTTTTTTATTTTCTTTAAACAGTGCTTGAGTTTCTGAAGAATTTTTGAAATAGCAGTTTATTGTCATATCTGGATGGAGTGATGATGTGAATGGTCTGGATGGTGTGATGGCATTAATGGTCTGGATTGCATGATGGTGTGGATGGTGTGATGGTGTGGTGGCATTAATGGTCTGGGTTGTGTGATGTGTGGATGGTGTGATGGTGTGGATGGTGTGATGGAGTGGTGGCATTAATGGTCTGGGTTGTGTGATGTGTGGATGGTGTGATGGTGTGGAGTGCGTGGATGGTGTAATGGTGTGGATTGTGTGATGGTAAGATGATGTGATGGTGTGATTGTGTGGATGGTGTGATTGTGTGGATGGTGCTAATGTTCTGGATGGTGTGATGACGTTAATGGTCTGGATGGCGTGATGGTCTGGATGGTGTTAATGGTGTGGATGGTGTGATGGTCTGGATGGTGTTAATGGTGTGAATGGTGTTTTCATATTAAGAATAAATGAATGAATAAATGAAAGAATGAACAGGTTATGCAGCAAGATTAATTTTTATTTATTTATTTTATTTATTTTATTTTTTTATTATTTTTTTAGGAAGATTGACACACCTAAATCCTCTGCTTTTCTTTCTTCTCTTTCCTAGTTGCCTGAGCGACCTGCTCCACTGTAAACCTGGGTTTTTATTTAAAGTGTCAGTGTCACTGTTATCTAAGCATGTGTTGTCCTGCCACTTCTGCCTGCGTTCTTTCGATAATTGTTCCATCACTTGGCACAGACAGCACCTATAATAAGTTATTAATGGCACCAGAGGTGTCTATGCTGACATCTTGTGCTTGCTTTTCCAGCACATTAGGCAGCCTGCTCATTTTGTGAGTGCAGAGTAAAGATGGCTGTACGTGACGGCATAAAACACACAAGAATGTGGTTGCATTTAAATCAAATTCATCCTGAACTGATGGCAGAGACGATGGTAAAATATTAATAAAATGCACAGGTTTGAGTAGCGCATTCGACTCCCAGCATGTGAACTGTTTCCCTTAGCAAGCGTTAAACAAAGCATTTTTTTTTTTTTCTTCTCAGCGAAACAAGCACACAAGATGCATTCGGTGTGTCAGGAAGGCAAATCAGTGAGCTCTTTTCCCATTTGCATGACACTAAGCCTCCAAACAATGAACCTCATCCATCTTCTCTCTCTCTCTCTCTCTCTCTCTCTCTCTCTCTCTCTCTCTCTCTCTCTCTCTCTCTCTCTCTCTCTCTCTCTCTGTCTCTCTCTCTCTCTCTTTTCAGCTTCATTCCTGAGTCATTCCTGCCTTCTCCTTTCCTAGAAGAAAGCAAATATCAGTGACTGATTCCTCAGCAGCCGCTGTCCAAATATCAGCTCTGACAGATCGAGATGGCAGCAGCTCCATCTGAGAGAGAGAGAGAGAGAGAGAGAGGAATGATGAATCACACAACACCAAGTGGCTTTGTAAAATCTATTGGCACATAAGTGAAGCATAGACCTGCCAGTTCAAAGATAATTTGTCTTAATCTACACAGTGGTCAGAAGGAGAAAGAAAGGGCGATGAAGAAAAATAAGGGGATTGGGTGGGTGGGTGTTGTGGGGTGGCTGAGAGAGCAGTGGTGATGGACATATTGGTGATGGACATGGCAGATATGGTTAGAACACAACAAGATCTTCGGAACAGAAATAATAAAGAGGGGAGTGAGTGGAGAATAAGAGGAGGATTGGAACAGGAGCTAGATAAAGTTAGTAATGTAGTGTGGCTCTAAGAACCACACTAAGCTTTTATGCCTATACAGACACTGTGTGTGTGTGTGTGTGTGTGTGTGTGTGTGTGTGTGTGTGTGTGTGTGTGTGTGTGTGTGTGTGTGTGTGTGTGTGTGTGTGTGTGTGTGTGTGTGTGTTTGTGTGTCTGTCTTTTTCTTTTCTGGCCATTGTGGTCTGAAACAGGCTTCTAGGATGGATCATGCTTGTACAGGTTTATGATGGATTGATGGATTGCGACAAATACAGTCCGTAGTAGAACAAGCAAACATTAGTAAGGTGATGGGCCATGCCTACAGTCTGAGCAATTTAGCAGCATAATATTAAAGAATCTAGACACACACACACATGCACACACGGATGCACACTAACCAATCCAGCTCCTCTTTACCCTCTATACTTTGTCTGAATGCTACACGTATCCTAGCAGGAGTCGTATTGGAAGCTGGCAATTGAAGCCATGATGAGTTAAACCTTAAATCGATTTTCCTTAAGTGGTTTGCAGGATTTGGACCATTGCAATTCGTTCTTCGGAACAAAGCAACACAAGTGTGCTTCTTTCACATGGGAAAATGTGCCTTAACTATGTCTAATTGGCAGAATGGCTTATATCCTTCTCTGCATGACTTCCTCAGGTCGGGTTTCGCCTCCCTCTGTATTACAGTCCGACGCCGGAATATTCCCTTGCTCAGCTTTTACTGTTGGGTGTTGTTGCGGCCACTGGAATGATGGATCATGAGGCTGCGAGAAAAGTTCGATTATCTATGAAACTGGCTGCTTGAACACTAATCATTTGATCCTAGTTGGATCCAGAGAAAGCTGCTCACAAACAGCGTTCCATTGACTACTCTGTGTGTGTGTATGTGTGTATGGACTGGGGGGTGGTTGAGATGGGGTCTGGTGTCAAGGGAGAGTAGCATCTAATAAGCTTCGAACAGAGCAGCTACCTAAAGAAGTGCTGTGGAGTCTTTTTTCTCAGTCAAATGTTAATTCAATAGAGACGGTGTTGTGCAAGTTGTGAGTAAGTCTCTCTTCTCTTTTCTTCTTGTCTCTCTCTCTCTTCCTCTCTCTCTATCTTTCAGCAGAGCTCATGTACACAGTGGAGCTGGCTGGTGGACTGGGTGCCATCCTCATCTTACTCGTCTTCTTGGTCACGCTGTATAAGTGCTACAGAATTGAGCTCATGCTCTTTTATAGGAACCACTTCGGCAGCGAGGACGTGGACGGCGGTAAGACAGTTATGAGTTAAGGCTTCTATACGCTTTACCAACAGAAGCAATATTTTTTTTTTCTCTCACTACATTAATTTTATTGACTGTTGAGTATACATTTAATTATAAACACAATAAGCAAGATGCTACATTCACATATTCGGTGATTTCATCACTGCAAGCTGCCAAGTACAACCTGCGACTGGTTGCCATGGTAATAACGTTTAACAATGAGTGGCACTAAAATGGAGATTTCTACTGTCTTCTCTCCTGTTGGCTGCACAAGTTGCTCCATATTTGCATACAGTTCAACTTTGAACCGTTAACCTTGCGGAACATCAGCATCTAGTCGGCAATGGTTGCCATCGCTCAAGTCACTGGAAGTCACCAGCTCTGACTGTAAATGAATGAACCCCCTGTTGTTTTGTAGCTGTGAGTCTCTGTAGAAAGTCTAAAAAATATTTGAAGCTTATACAGTCCTGTTGCTTTCCACTGTAATCTTACTTTCCGGTCTATGGCACATCCATGACATGATGAGATGTGGGGCTACTGTAAGTGGAACTTAAGACTATTGGGACAGGAGACACTGAAAACAGAAGAGCATAGAAAAATATTGTCCATATATTGTCTTATATATTGTCTTATATATTGTCTATTTATAACTTTTTAAATTTTGTTTTTAATATTCTATTTATGTTCTCCCCGTGCCTCGGGGGTTTCCTCCGGGTACTCCGGTTTCCTCCCCCGGTCCAAAGACATGCATGGTAGGTTGATTGGCATCTCTGGAAAATTGTCCGTAGCGTGTGAGTGAATGAGAATGTGTGTGCCTTGCGATGGGTTGGCACTCCGTCCAGGGTGTATCCTGGTGTATTCTGCCTTGATGCCCAATGACGCCTGAGATAGGCACAGGCTATATTTTTCCTCTTTTCTTTACTGCATATTTCATATATATATTTTACTATTTTATTTCCTTCTATTTTTATTCTAAAACGAGATGTCTCCTTCTCCTCCCTAGAAGCTATGATGTCCGTCTAATTAGAAGCATGTTAAGGAAATAGTCTGCGTCTTAGCTACACTATTCCCTGTTTGAAAGCCCTCATCAATTGAACACACGTATACTGTCAGTTCTTTCACAGACATCAAAGTCATTTCTTCTTTGTGCAAGTGCTCATCTGAAATTATGCTGTTGATGGATCCAAATGTTGCAGAATGTACTTACTAGTTAATGTTTTCTATTAAAAGTCTGTCCCGAGACATTCGTCTACCACTTTATTAAGAACACCGATGTGCAGTTTTTCATTTCAGTATGTCACATGACAGCAGCTCATTGCAGAACTTCATGCAGATACAGATAAAGAGCTCAAGAGCTTCATTTAATGTTCACATCAAACATCAGAATGGGTAGAAAATGGGATGTCAGGTACTGTGAGTCTGGCATGGTTGATGGTGGATTGAGTATTCCAGGAGGTCCTGCTCATCTCCTCAGGTACTGATGATAAGAAAGTTCTGCAGGTGGAAACACCTCGTTAATGAGATGACAGGAAGGATATGGTGAATAATCACTCTTCACATGTGCTGAGCAGAAACGTATCTCATGGAAGATGGAATATATCCATGTAACTATATACATATCATCAGTCATTATACTGTGTTCATGTGCTCTATTTTTTACATATAATTTTTCTTATTATTTTTTATGTTGGATTTTTTTCCTCTGTCCTTTACTTTTCATTAGCTAATATATTCATTCATTCATTCATTTTCTACCGCTTTATCCGAGCTTTATCCATGGCTAATATATTTATTTTAATTTCCATTTTTTAAAATTGTTTTTATTCCATTATTTTATATTTCCTTTACAGTATATATATATCTATTTCCTCTGTTCTTTAGAGATCAATCGATTTGATTTTAATTTACTTTTAATTGCCATTTTAGCTTTTTGAATTTCATTCTATTCCTCTTCTTTTTTCTATAATGTGACTATTTTCATATACACAAAGTCATAAAAAAAGCATTTCTGTACTGTACATTCGTACTGTGTATGATTCTGTATCTGGAAAAGAAAATTCAAATTTGAATTTTGACAAGAAAAGCAGAAGAGCATATGGAGTTCCAGTCTTGTCAGTGAACAGGGTCGCATTAAAAACTTAAAAAAAAAAAAAACTGAAAGGGAGCCAGTGCAGTGATGCTGTGCGCAGTGAGCTGAAAGGGAGCCAGTGCAGTGATGCTGTGGGCAGTGAGCTGAAAGGGAGCCAGTGCAGTGATGCTGTGCGCAGTGAGCTGAAAGGGAGCCAGTGCAGTGATGCTGTGCGCAGTGAGCTGAAAGGGAGCCAGTGCAGTGATGCTGTGCGCAGTGAGCTGAAAGGGAGCCAGTGCAGTGATGCTGTGCGCAGTGAGCTGAAAGGGAGCCAGTGCAGTGATGCTGTGCGCAGTGAGCTGAAAGGGAGCCAGTGCAGTGATGCTGTGGGCAGTGAGCTGAAAGGGAGCCAGTGCAGTGATGCTGTGCGCAGTGAGCTGAAAGGGAGCCAGTGCAGTGATGCTGTGCGCAGTGAGCTGAAAGGGAGCCAGTGCAGTGATGCTGTGCGCAGTGAGCTGAAAGGGAGCCAGTGCAGTGATGCTGTGCGCAGTGAGCTGAAAGGGAGCCAGTGCAGTGATGCTGTGCGCAGTGAGCTGAAAGGGAGCCAGTGCAGTGATGCTGTGGGCAGTGCGCTGAAAGGGAGCCAGTGCAGTGATGCTGTGCGCAGTGAGCTGAAAGGGAGCCAGTGCAGTGATGCTGTGCGCAGTGAGCTGAAAGGGAGCCAGTGCAGTGATGCTGTGCGCAGTGAGCTGAAAGGGAGCCAGTACAGTGATGCTGTGGGCAGAGATCTGGCACGTTTGGAGAAGCTGCACAGTTTAACCATGACTCAATCACCTCATTCGTTCATGTAATACATTTTATTATATCTTGGGAATTAAATATGCAGTACAAAATATTACATATTTTAATGTTTTTCATTTTTTTTCTCACTGCAAATCAAGCCATTTAAGTTTTTTTTAATTAAGATTTTTAAAAATCTGTCAGGATCGTTTTACCTGTTCATTAGGAGGTGTTCTGGCAGTTGTCTCTTGTGCCATGTGTTTTTGTTTACCTTTGCCTGCCCCGCCCTGGTCTTAATTGCTTCCCGCCTCTGAACACCTGTTCCTCATGTGTCTAATTGTCTCCCTATTGATCTCTGCCACGTTGTTTTGTCTTCGTGGCCTCTGTTTGGTTTCTCTGTCTGGTTTCTCTGTCTGGTTTCTCTGTCTGGTTTCTTTTGAGTTTCGGTTTTGTTTGCTTTCCCTCAGGGTTCTCCGGTTTTCTGTTCTGTTTTGTGTGGAAATAAATTGTGTTTTTATCTATACCCGCGTTTGGTGGGTGGGTGAGTGCGTGTGTGGGTGGGTGGGTCAGTGTGTGGGGGTGGGTGTGTGAGTGAGAGTGTGTGTGTGGGTCAGTGTGTGTGTGTGGGCGTGGGTGAGTGTGTGGGTCTGTGTGCGTGTGGGGGGGGTGTCAGTGTGTGGGGGTGCGGGTCAGTGCGGGGGTGAGTGTGTGGGTCAGTGGTTTGTAGAGTGTGTGGGTGTGTGGGTCAGTGCGTGGGTGAATGTGATACAATATCTATAGTCAATGGATACAGATAACAAGAAGCACTAGTGACTGAATCTGTGAGTGTAAATACTGCAGAATTAATCTAATCTACACGGTTCCTATCAGATTCAGATTGTTAAATAGCAAACACATCCTGTAGAGCTTAATATCCTTCAAACGTCACGTATGAACATAAACCAGACGTGCTCCGGCAGCAGCAATTTACACCACCTCTCTGCTCATTAATGTTTCATCATTTCAAAATCTTTAGAACCCTGACCCGCTTCTCTTTTATTGTGGGCTCTAATGAACATATACATTTCAACCCTGTGCTCTGTTTATTTCCTTCAGTCGCAACGGAGAAATTACAAGCAGTTTATTTGATGAATTGTGTTCAGTGGTGTGCCTCGCTCCGGCTGACATTCCATTAAACAAATTGAATGGGCCTTGAACTTTAGAGCAGGACAACATGGGCTAAATATTTCAACAGATTTAACATTGTCTTGCTGGATTTGTTTTGTTTTGTCGTGAGAAACTGGTTATAAATGTAAATGTATCAAGCACAATGCAAAAAATATAGCTCGATTTATCGTGTTACTGAATTTTCAATTCAAATAAACCAAATATAAAACTATCTTTTATAGAACTATTATACAAGTTTAATAATCGTATATTGCGTTCATGAGAATATTCTTATCTAAAAATACCAAATAAATTCAAGTATATTCTAGATGTTGCCACTTGGTAAGATGTCTTTTATTTCTGCAGTGCAGTCATGTCTGAGAAGGAAGTAAAACTTTTTTGAAGTGGTTGTCAGTGTGAGGGTATTCATAATGTCCTCTAACAGGCATTGGCAGGCATCTGTGCTGAGAGAGGAAGGGAGGGAGAGAGGGAGAGAGGGAGGGAGGGAGGAAAAATATTAGTCAAGAGCCAAGGGACATGGCATACAGGATGTCACTAAGTCTACAAAACTTATGATTTTTTTTTTGTTTTGCTTTGTTTTGGTTTTTTTTTATGCTGTGCAGTTTTTTCTTCTTCCTTTTTTCTTTTTAACCACCTTGATGCCCGACATTCTAGAAGTTTCTTGCTATTACTGTCAGAGTCACAAGGCCGGTTCCTCTCTGGGGCTCGAGCGTAATAGATGGCTCTAAGGTAGATCGGAGAAGGGGGAGCAGAATAGGGATGAAGGAGACTTAACGTGAGTGCCTTGAACTTAATTCAAAACAGCAATTGTCTCCTTTAATTGTAGCACTCCAGTGAGCTCAGGGGAGAGGGGAAACAGATTTTCAATTTGCTCTCAGTTTAAGGGGATCAGTTTCAATAAGCCAGCAGGCCATGCCCATAGCTCCCTGAAGAGATGCACATGTCTCAGATACACAGAGGTGATTATTCCTCTTCCAACCCCTCTCTCCCTCTCTCTCTCTCTCTCTCTCTCTCTCTCTCTCCCCCTCTTTCTTTCTTTGTCACATATATCCCGCCCCCTCAACCAATCAACTAGCTGAGGGATCCATCTGTCAAAGATCTTCACATTTACATTATCATATCGAAAGTTAAAAGAGGTTCGTTCAATGGCTTCTTCGGTTAAATGAAGTTCAGATCTTGACACGACACCGAGGGCATCTTAGAATTATCGGAATTACACGAATTACAACCTGCTGAATGAGAAAAAGTGTTCAAATGGCACTTTGAGCTGTAATTACTAGTGAGAACCGTGGGCAAGAATTGTTCTATAATAGCTTTTTTTGTCCCAGTTTTTTTTTTTTCTTAACAAATGTCAAGTGCGTCTTTAATAACGTCACTTATCCCTGGTTTACAGATCAATTATAAATCCAAAAGAAAAGGAAGAAAAGTATTTCACTACACTTTAGTTATATAACCCCAGACTAAACTTCAATGTGGTCATCTGGGTATACGTATTTATACATTTTTTTTATATTTATATTCCATTAGCATGTGGTGATTTGCATATTAGTTCCTCTTAATTTTTTTCTTTCTGACAAAACAAAACAATGAAAGTAAACAGAATTAAATCATTTGAATGAATAATATGAATAATAAAGCAGATACATCTGTGTCTGTTTTTATAACCTGTGCCCAATTCACCTTGAAGAACAAAATAAAAGATTTTAACTTACAAACTTTGTAGGCTCCGACCAACAACTGAAGGCCAGATTAAATCTGACTGATGGTTTACTTTCTCCTCTTATTGGCTAATGTAGGTGTGTTTATTGGCATGTTGTAGTAATCTGAACTTGCTGCAAGCTGAAAAATGCAAAATCAGCGGTGATACAGCGATACTGTGGCCTTTACTGCAGTGTATAAAGTGATTAATGCAATAACTCCCAGCAGAACATGACCTTTTCCTACAGTATTTGAAATTTGAAGCATATTGATATCTCAAATTGATTCATTCTTCACAAAGTATGTTATTTGAGAGCTTGACAACTCCAGTCAAATTTTTTCTGTACACAATTCTGGATCAGTCGATCCTTTAAAAATAATCATAACAAAAAAAAAAAAAAGAAGGGTTTGTTTTATTTGAATAATTAGCAAAGCAACAGCTTGTTTAACTAAAGAAAGATGTCAGTAACCTTTTTGAATATTGTTTAAAGTAATTTTTTCTTACAAAAAAGATTACACAAACCCTTTAGTCAGTGTAGTGCTTCTTATGAAAAGACATTGCTGTCAGAGAGAAAGGAAATTGAATATAATACAAGTGTTGCTTCATCTCTCAAGGTCTAAAAAAGGGTTTCAAGTATGCTAAAAGTCTATAACACGATGGATATTGGTCATGTCAGGTACTAAATATGCTGCTTTGTTGGGCAGGAATTGCTATCAGAAAACAGAAATATAGAATATATAACCTTTAAAGCAGTTTCTTTAATGAGTGCAAAACATGTCAGCGTACATTCTAAAGGTAGTTGGCAGTAGTGAAAAAGACCAGCAGACTAATTCACTGAAATATGCTAATGTAATATACTGTGAAGGACAGCATCAGTATATCAGGAACAGACAGATAGATCTTATTTGCATAATGCAAAAGCTTTCCAGTCTGCTTTTATCGGTTATTAGTAAGAGTAGGATTTTTAAGAAAGTGGCTTCTGCCTAAAGTTTAGCATGCACAGTGTATTTATATTCATTGCTCTGCTTGGGGAGAGCTTATTCATTTTCATGTCCTGTATGTATGTAAATATCATTTAAAGAAATATGACTTTTTCTAAATAAAAAGGTCAAAATCACGATTATATGGATGCAGTTTTTTTGGTCAGATTTGCTGACTTAAGTTTACGTACAGCATAGGACGGAAAGTTATCAGTATTCAGATCTGCACTACACCTGGGCTTAAATTGATTTCCTTGGCAGCCCATATTATTGAAATGCGAGCATTCCAGCCTGGTCGATTTTTGATGATGTCTATACCTTTTATTATTATTATTATTATTATTATTATTATTATTATTATTATTATTATTATTATTATTATTTATAAGTTAAATAAAGTTGGGGGATTGACTCACACCGCCGCCTTGTGTGTGTGGAGTTTGCATGTTCTCTTTGTGCTTCGGGGGTTTCCTCCGGGTACTCCGGTTTCCTCCCCCGGTCCAAAGACATGCATGGTAGGTTGATTGGCATCTCTGGAAAATTGTCTGTAGTGTGTGAGTGAATGAGAATGTGTGTGTGCCCTGTGATGGGTTGGCACTCCGTACAGGGTGTATCCTGCCTTGATGCCTGAGATACCACAGGCTCCCCGTGACCCGAGAAGTTTGGATAAGCGGCAGAAAATGAATGAATGAATTATTATTATTTTTATTAGGGTGGGCAAGTTATTGTATTCTTTTGGTTTATTGAGTCGACGACTTCTTCTTCTTCTTCTTCTTCTTCTTCTTCTTCTTCTTCTTCTTCTTCTTCTTCTTCTTCTTCTTCTGTCTGTCTGTCTGCCTGTCTGTCCTTCTTCTAGCTACGGTGTCTATAGAACCTTCTATTAAAAAGTTGTGAAATTTGTCACACTTATTGGGGAGAGCTTAAGGAAAATTCTGACCAAATTGGGGCCAAACGCAACCAATGTTCTAGCTTCACCATTGGATCAAATTTGGCCCTAATTTGGAAATACATTTATGCTAATAACCTTTAAATCATATATCCAAAATCTAAAGCCACCTTCCCTCACTAGAGAAGTGATACAAACTCTATAATGTCAAAATTCTGCCTAAAAAGATTTCCAACATTTTGTGGATTTTGCTAAATTAATTTTGTTCAGACATCAAATTTGGTACGTGCCATCTTAAAAGTAAGCCACAGAAAAGTTTTCAAAAGAATTTTAATTAATCCAAATTGTTAGCCCATAATGGGTCAATGAATCTGACAGTAAAACTGCCAAACAGATTGTGTGGCTGTATCTCAGCAACGACTATGCGCATTGACATAAATCTTGGTAGCCAACTTCAGCATCATGCTCTTATGCTATGCAACAAATTTCATGTCATTACCATTAACATTAACATGCATAAAATGCTTCCACTTGGCTGCTGCTACAACATATCGCTACTCCTCCACATTTTGTCTTTAGCAGATTTGCCTCACATCATTGTGACTCAACAATCAAACTTCAAAGTAGCAACAGACAACACCACAGTCACAGCAGCTGCAGCAATGCTACCATGATATCCATTTGTTCTTCTAGACCTTTCCTCCTACAGTCAGAGAATGAACAGAGAGTGAAACTAAAGAAATCACTTTTGCCAAAAGTTATGGCTCTGGTGTCCTGTGACTGCTCAGGCAACAAATGGAACGTATCTGAGACTGTGTGGCTCACCATGTCTGGGTACTTGGCCCCCAAAATGCTGCTTGTGCACCCTTAAATAAGGGAAAATAGCAAGGGGAGAAGAATGAAGAGACCAACTCACTGTTCTCACTATCACTGGTCTGTATTTAGTGAAGTAGAGTCAAGTCAAGTTAAGTCAAGAAGCTTTTATTGTCATTTGAAACATATATACTGTAGCAAAGACAGAGCTAAGGATCATCAGTGTAAACATAAGTCTATAGAAGGCATCAACAGTCCATATTGATTTGTGTCATGTATACACACTTAGTCGGTTGGTGTGTAATGTTTCTACCTTCCATGTCTTTAGTGTTGCTGGAAGTGGTATGTGTGTGTCCATGGCACCCTAAAATATGTATGCCTTGGCAGTGTCGAGTGGTAACAAGCTAGTTAGCCAAAACTGTCATATTTTAACAGTTTGGGCCGTCTGTGCTGCTGTCTAGGCCACTGAAGTTCTTCGGTTCTGGGTTCTCTGGACACAGGTGGAGTCCCCTACATGTTGGTCATTAATGTAACTGGTGAATGCTTTACCTGGTTTGTTACTTCTTGTTCTCTCTCTAGCCCAAATGACATGTCCTCCTATAACTGTATGCATTTAGGCTGCACAGGTGTACTAGCATGCATGAACTCACCATCTCAAGTGAGGGTTGCTGCTGGAATGGAACTGGATAATATGTATCATCATCACCCAAAGACATCATATGACATTTTCTCTGAAAACTCTTCATGAATTTCTCAAGGGCATCCTTGACTGACTATCTGCATCAATATTTTCCATGACAGGGCAGAATTTGATAGAGAAATTGAAATCTGCCAGAAATCTGCTACACATTCTGCATTTAATTTGACAGTATGTATGTAAGTGGGTTATTGTCACTGTAGACTGATGAATAGTGCATAATAAACATAATCACAACATATTTCACCCATCTAAGAACTCTAACTCACCCACATGTGTGTACTGTAATTGTTCTCTGCAGAAGTTAGAGCTTATTGCAGTTGGAGCCATAAGCAATAAAAATGGAGCTTCTCATTCTGCCTTTGTTATAGTACTGCACCTAGTCCCTGGTTGAAAGGATCAGTGTGGATAATATTTAATAATTGTTAAGAAAACTCTGGAAAGCCTAGAAAAGGAGGCTGGATCAAACAGTCTATCAACTGATGGAATGTCCTTCTACAGTAAATACAGCAATGACATGAGGGTGTTTCCTCCCAAAATTTCCATAATGTCCTGCTCACTGGGGATGGGATGTAGTCAGTACAATGCAGGGTACCATTGTTCTTGCACAGACAACCTGAGAAAGTGCCATCAAATCTTGTAAGTAATATTTAGTTTTTTTGTACAAGGGTTGGAACAAAGAGATACTGGCTTCTACTTCTTGACACTGGTTCAACATCTTTTAGTGATATGCTCAATTGCAGCTGAATTTTCACACAGCCAATAATCATCAGACTCAAAGAAAGACTCTGACTCTTCTTTTAACATCTGGCTGGCTATCTGTCACTGGTGTTTATCAAGATGAGTTAGATCAATGGGGGATCCCATTTTTCATGTGGTGGGATGTCTCTGCTGGGGCTGTAGGCCTGGACATGGATGCATTAGAGGGATGGTCTGACTTAAATATGTTGGTGGGAAAAAGTGACCTCACTGGCTGTACAATCCCAATAACAGTTCTTCCTACCAGTGTAATGTCATGACTTGTTGGGTTTTGCACGTTAACAATTGTTAGGACAGTTGATTGTTGGGACCATGCCTGCCTTTGCCGATACAAGGGTTTCACAAAACTACAGCCCTTCAGGCCACTGTGGGTTCTCATTAGACTCAAAGGTTAGGGTATTATCCTCCCTAAAGGCTGAAGCCTGGACTCAACAATCAATTCAGTCAGAATAATTTTTTGTCACACTGACAGTCATTGCATTAACAAGGTGAGGAAATGGCACATTTAATGTCTCCACCAACTTTTCTGTGTTACAATGTTTTGTCCGGTCCTGCACACTGTGAATCAGTAGGCATTAATAACATTAAAGTTAATTATGGGGTACTGTTTCTGGTCACCTTTAAACATTAACAGGACTTATCATCACTAGCAGCAAGCTGAAAGCATACTTCAAGCAACACAATTTATGGAAGTTCTTTCCCATTTGATTAACTTCCACAAAATCGGGACTTATCCCTAGTGCTGGTTGCTCTGTGTTTTGCTGGATAAGCTGGTTTTCCAAATCTCTCTGCCTTAAAACCTGCACTGAAATGTTTACTGCTCCCACATCTAAACAATGCTGACAGTATTCCTGCCTGTACACAAGCAACTATTTTGGTGGGGTGTGGAACTGGGTAACAATGCTGTTGTGGAAATCTTTGTTGAATCTGAGCTGTGTTCCTCATCTCTCTGGTGCAAGATGTTGGTGGCAGTCAGTGGTATAAGGGCATGGCGTATAAGATGTGATTTGTGAGGGTGAAAGCCCTGGATAAGGGACAAAAGTAGTTTCTGGTTCTCTGCTTGGTGGGGGTACTGTGGAGGGGCTAGCATGGACTTTGGATGGTCTCCCTGATTTGAGACATCTCAGCTCTCAAGTCTTTTAACAACACAATGTCAAAGTGCATCTGCTTGATCTCAGTGTCAGGTGACAGAGTAAGTGCATTTTGCTGGTGGTACTTTTTTCTTCAACTGAAATGTCACTGGACTATACAGTGTTCACATGAGTTACTTATGACTGACCAGCATGTTTCTTTTTGTCCTGTTTACAACCTGCCTATGACAATAAACGCTTTGAATCTTTGAATCTTGAATTTCTTATCCTTTTAATTTTTGAAGGCAATGTGTTTGTTTGCAAGAGGGTTAGGGTTATTTTGCAGGCCAGTCAAGACAGTATACAGAAATAGAGTCTGAACCAATGCTGGGTCTTATTTTAAGCCTGACATTGTGGGAAGCAAAAAGATTTTCTGTCTCAGGTCCATAGCCCTTAGCAGGATGTTTTGGGGTGTCTTCTTGCTGCACTGAACCTCAGAAGTACGTTTGCAGGCAGCAATAGTGTTCCTTTTCCTTCTAGGTAACTATGAAACCGTGATGGTGATGTCCCAGAGCACAGCATCAACAATCTCTGACTCTGGATAGCCCTTGCTAAGTACTGTACACTTTCAATCTTTAGGGCCAGGCTAGAAAAGTTTAACCTGTCTTTTTGTCCTGACTCAACTATCTGACCTGCTATTTTGAAACCTCTTTGCCACATATAGCTATTAGATATTGCTGCAGCTATATTCTTGTGCGGACTGCTTGAACTTGTTGGAGGATTCATGTTTCTGTTTATCAGATCTCACATTGCAAACTCCATTTCTTGTAATGACACACTCAGTGCCTTTAGCTGTTTCTGAATATCATACTGTTTACTAGTTTGATTTAAAACATTACATGCCCTTTGTTTTTGTTCTTTGGCCATTTAATTGTCTGTTATGTCCTGAACATTGAGAAGATATGACATACTGTACCCTCATCCTCTAGGTTGGCATAATTCATCATACATTATGACATGAGATTAACTGACAGCATGTTTTACCAGCCACATGTTAAGTTCCTGGTCCTGGGGTATGAAGTATATTGCATATATGGATCAGT
Source organism: Tachysurus fulvidraco (assembly GCF_022655615.1). Taxonomy (NCBI): domain Eukaryota; kingdom Metazoa; phylum Chordata; class Actinopteri; order Siluriformes; family Bagridae; genus Tachysurus; species Tachysurus fulvidraco. The sequence goes on from NC_062518.1 coordinate 13,504,715, forward strand.
GCTCTGCAGTCAATTTGTACAACGTTATTTTCCTTTCTAGCGGTAGGTCTTCCAGTCCAGAGTCCATTGTTAAAGTGTGGCCATAAGCAGGCAAATCAGGGTTTATCTGACTTAACTGGGTGTTGTTGCTCCCTAGTGGTAACTGTACTCTCCTCAGGATATAGGCCACCAGAATAAATCTGAAGATGACACCCGGGTAGTTTAGCAAGAGGGTTCCAGTTACAGCTCATGGATTGTCCTCCAGTCAAACATTCCGTCAGTGCCTCCAAATGTTGTACCCTTAAATAAGGGAAAATAGTGAATGAAGATGAATGAAGGAAAAAAAAAAAAACACCATACTGCACTCAATGTTACTCATTTCATCTGTATTTAGATTAAAATTAAATTACAACATAAAATATGTTGAATACCTTTAACTGTTTTAACAGACTCATTTTTGCTAGCATATTCTCACAAAAAGCACTTAAATCTTATAGTATAATGACACAAATATAACATCATAATGGCGGACAAACACGTTAGCTGGGAACTCTTAAGCAATAAAATCAGGCAAAACTCATACCACATATTTCAACAACAACACAGAAATAACTATTAATTGCCTTAAATAAGTGGAAATAGTGAGGTGAGAAGAATGAAGAAACACTGCTGTCACTGTGTCACTAGTCTATTGTATATTTAGTGATGTTTAGGTTGAGCAGCGCTCTGTCTCTCCCCTATTGGAATGTTGAAGTATAAGACATTGTTACTAAATCAAAGCACAATCAACCTTCACAGAAGATAATCTTTATCACATATTGGCATTACACTTTCTGTCTTAATGGCTGGATAATCCTAACAGTGACCAGTCCCAATACACATTTGCAAGGAAAACAAAATTGACACACAATTAGAACAGGATTCTGCTATAGCTCTAAAAGAAACACAGTTTTCTTTTACCAGAATGATATATCTTGTCCATAGATGCTTAACTGTCCCAGTCTATCACATATATTCTGTCACAGCATTAATTATTATCATTATGATTATTGATTACAGGGTTACAATTAACAAGGCACCTTTAGACAATCAACAACTAAGTGTCTATCAACTAAGTGCCAAAACCCTCGTCAGTTGTTGTTGATGATGATGATGATGATGAGTAGATACAGCTCAGTGGTTAAGGCTCAGGGTTACTAAGCAGAATGGCAACAGTTCAAACCCCAGCTCTTCTGTATCATGTGGCATGTTCCTTACTTGCTTAGATATATGAAGAAAACTGATTTTCACTTTAATATGACATTTAAAAAAATTCCACTTAGATCAGTAGTGCAATCACACTGAATGTTTAAACCTAATTGTTGTGTGTACTTTTATTATGTATGGCATGTTGTTATCTTCCGATGAATCCTCTGATGAATCTAATTATCACAATTCACTGTAATTAAAGTTAGATTTATTTTATAAATAAGTATTACTTTCAGCCAGCTTGATCCTCACATGTTATTTCATTAGAGGATTTAGAGCTCTATTAAATAACCAGAATGTTATTGTACCCCTTTTTAAATAATGAAGCTAATTTTAAATAATTCTATTATGATCAGAGCAGGTCTGTGAAATGGATTCTTTACCCCTGCTATAAAAAGTTTAAGAACCCCCCCTTTACAGACCATGTGATGGATTACAGAGTGTTACTATTTAGATCAGGAGCTAAAAAAAAACATACAGACTGATGACACATTATGCCTGTAGTCTAATGTAGTCTAATCTATTGAGTTTGACACTCGTGAATTAGTTTAATAATGCTCTTGCAATGGTTAACACTGAGATCTGCAGTGAACAGTCACTGTGTAAAAAACCCACCATGTGATATTCCTGACTGTCTGATCAGTGCTTAAAGTCATTAGATTGAATCGGATCGGTATCTTATGCCACCTCTTTTCTTTGCTTTGCCCTGTGGCTGTCTGCACCAAGAGACACATAAATATCTCACATAAATGTCCTGCATAAATACTTGTGTGGATGAAGCACAGCTGAAGGCCAGCACAGTGAGACTGTGTGGGTAGCTGAAGGGGAGAGGTGCTCTAAGTGTGTGTGTTTGTTAGTGTGTGTGTGTGTGTGTGTGTGTGTGTGTGTGTGTGTGTGTGTGTGTGTGTGTGTGTGTGTGTGTGTGTGTGTGTGTGTGTGTGTGTGTGTGTGTGTATCTGTGTTGTGTTCAACCTCTGGATCACAGCTTCCTGGAACACTTTGGACCAATGAGAAGAAGCATTAACGGGAAAGCACTATTGATTATTCCTCCTCCAAATTTCTATCTCAGTTGCGCTTTTACTCTCTTTGTTTTGACTTTTGTATCCTCTCTCTCTCTCTCTCTCTCTCTCTCTCTCTCTCACCTATCCTTTATCTCCTTCTCACTCCCCCAACAGAAGCATGATTCATCTGTGCTTAAATAGTGATGAGCTGATGATCCTCCTACTTCCTATTTCTCCTGCTAAAGGACGGCCCACTCTCATGCGCACTAGATCTTCTTTGCGCATATTATGGACGGGAAATGTTTATTTATGTCTATTCCCAAGACAAGAACAAATGCGATTAAGCCTGACCCTTAACCCCTGACTTCAGCCTACACTAGCATCAATAGTATTGTGAACACTGTGCAGAGAAGCAATATATTCTCTCAGTCAGAGGGAGTGTTGGGGAAAAAGAAATAAGGAGATAAATATAAAGATGTGCTGAAAAGTGTGATTCAGGATTGACTGCTAGGAGAATGGTAAAGGAATGATAGACGAGTGAGAGAGAGTGATGGGTCTGTCTGTAATCTGAAATGAGCCATTACGGCAGCATATGGGATGCACCTGCCATGTGCCGTCTGCCTCCACGCTTCTGCACAACTGCCGACGACAGAAATGTGAGGCAGAGTGTGGCAGTAAACTCACAAGAGGCTTGCTAAAAGTTGGAGCTCTCATTATAAAATCTGACAGATTGATTTTATTTTAAACCCCGGGAAACAGCCGCTTCATATTTATGTCAGTGTGGAGTGTATTGTAGCAGGCAGGAGTCTACAGGTAGATCTCTATTACGCTCTTACACCTTCATACAAGGCAACATGGTATAAAAATTGCCCTATTAAAGCATGCTGGGGTTTGTAGAATTCTCTACCTATAGATTTTTAGATTTTATTATAGGATTCTACAAAAGGCCACGTTTACACCTATTCATCATCTCTTTTTTTTAATCGAACCTACACATCCAGCCTATCTTTATCTGTCTTCCCTTCTAAGTGAGCTCAAGTTTTACTTTAATCATAATGAAAGCTAGTACAGTGCACTTAAAGAAAGATTGCTCACCCTCCTTTCTTCTCCTCCCTCTCCGTCATCTCTCGCTCACTGCTCCCTTCCAGTCGATGGAAGGATGAGCGATGGGACTCGATTAGCATTTCTGGGGGATAATTATGAGCAAAAAAAAAAAAGGTGGATGGGAAGAGTTTGAAAGATAATGAAAGAGAGAAAGAGATTGGAATGAACATGAGCAGAGGGACAGAGACACAGAAAGATAGATTGGGATGTGAAGGGAGAGAAAGCAGCAGAGATGGTTGGGGGATGGGGAGAGAGAGAGAGAGAGAGAGAGAGAGAGAGAGAGAGAGAGAGAGAGAGAGAGAGAGAGAGAGAGAGAGAGAGAGAGAGAGAGAGAGAGAGAGAGAGAGAGAGAGAGAGAGAGAGAGAGAGAGAGAGAGAGAGAGAGAGATATGGATGTTAGGGTCATAAAGAGACTGAGAATGGGGATATGGAAGGAAAGGAAATAGATTGGGTTGTGTGGTGAGGCATTAGGAAGAAAGATAGAGGGACCAAGAGACACATCGGGCTACAGTCATAGTGGAAAGTGTCAGTGAGGATGAGAAAGAGACTGAGGGAAGGAGAGAGAGAGAGAGAGAGAGAGAGAGAGAGAGAGAGAGAGAGAGAGAGAGAGAGAGAGAGAGAGAGAGAGAGAGAGAGAGAGAGAGATGCTCTTGAGGGACCATTCTGAGATAAGTGCTTCTAAGGGAACATTAGTGTTCCTGAAGGGCTATTTATTGAGCAGACAAGCTCCAAGTTAAACCGAGTCAGCCTACATTATCTTGATTAGCTAATTATTTGAATTAATTGTCTGCTTGTATTTGTTTTAATATTCATGATTGCCTCTGGTGAATAAGATAAGCTAAAAAAAAAAAATCCTACGGTGTAGTTTCTACCACTTTTTATGCCTCCCATACAGTAAAGGTGTTGAGGCTAGCTGCTAGTGCTACTGATTCAAAGCCAAATTCAGCACAATAGAATTATAAATAAACATATGGGAAATGGGAAAAGCATCCGCTTAGAATTGAGTAGAGGAAGCTTGACAGAACCTATGGAGAACCTTTCTTCGCCTAGAGACTAGGTTTCAGTGCCTTAGCACCGAAAGCACAACATTTCTGGCTGCTAAGAATCACTTAATGTGAAGCGTTGTATATCAGAGAGCACCACAATCTGGCAGCTATAAGTGTAGCCAGCCCCCACATTGTTGTTTCAACATTCTCTATATACTGTATGTAGGCTGTAGTCAAAGCCCTAAACAGAAAGTTTGAAAAAGAATCCTTTTTACCAGACTAACTTTCATTTATTTTTTTTATTTATTTATTCTTTTTTTCCCCAAAAGCATGGACATGTATCAGCACCTGCACCCACACGTGTGAGGAGGACTGGGCTGCTCACTAGTCTTCTGGGATTAAGATACTTGACTTGCTTATATGTGGGCTGTATTTCTTCAAGGTCAAGTTTCCACGTTGCATTCAACCTATACTAAAAAGACAGAAATACTTTCAATGGTGACGAGGTTTAGCTTTCTCATCATGCAAATGCTTACATCAAACCGCACGGCAACCGTTCTATTCCGTCTCCCTCGCTAATAGCAGGATGAAAAAAATTGGAGCAGTATTCTCTGTGTTCCCATTGAGCATACGCTGATGTGCTGAAATGTATGTGGACCTGAATCATCATCATCATCATCATCATCATCATCATCATCATCATCATCATCACAAGAAAAAACAAACAAACAAAACAGGAAATTACTTTTCTGGAATAAATAAGGAGGTGGTGTGAGTTAAAGTGCACTGTGCAGATTTCTCCAGTGGATTGTTTTACATTTGAATACATCAGACTGTGTCTCCAGGGTGAACAATCTGTTCTTAAATACAGCAAACCTTTTCCAGTGAGTAATTGTTTTTAAAAATAATTTTAGAGGATTTGAAGATATGTCACATATACATCTCAACACAATGAAATACTTTTGTTTAGGAAGTTAGGGTCAGAGCTCAGGGTTAAGGTTAAGGGCCTTTCTCAAGGGCCCAACAGTGGCAGCTTGGTGGAGCATTAACTGCAAAGCCACCACTGTACTGTATATGAGCATGTCAGAGCCTCACAGATCCCCACAGAAGGTTGTGAGCTCAAATCCCAGGTCCACCAAGCTGTCACTGATGGGCCCCTGAGCAAGACCCTTTACCCTCAGTTCTATAAACAACATAAATGAAAGTTGCTATGGATAACAGGGTGTTATTTTGGTTCAGTGGTCATAGGTGTTGGTGCGATGGTGGATCAAGCAGTGAAGGCTCAGGATTGTTGATCAGAGAATCTGGGTTCAAGCACCAGCACTTACAATAGTCCACTGTTGGGCCCTTGAGCAAGGCCTTAACTGTCTCTGCTCCAGGGGTGCTGTATCATCACTGACTCTGCAACCTGACCCCAACCTCCAAAGTTAGGATATGGGAAGAAAGACTTTCACTGTGCTGTAATGTAGATGTGACAAAATAAGGGCTTCTATTTCTGTTAGCCTGAAATTGCTGATTCATTTCCTACCATTTTAAAACGGATGGTCCAACAGATAACCAAAAATGGTTCTTATAATGGATCACTTGCTTCATATATGGAACCAGTTTGAAGGGTCCGTTAACAAAACAACCCAATGGTTCTTTTTAGAGGTGTTTCTTATTCTTATTCTTGTTATGCAAATTCAAACAATGTCAATGTACTTCTCACTTCTACAACAGCGAGAACTCCTCAGATTTATTGAAAAATTTCTTCATTTCAATTTCAGTTCTTTCACAAATTTAATAAAGTATATAATTTCTTTTTTCAGTCATGACATCAAAACATCTTGCAGCATTATTTACATAGAGATGAATCTCCAGAAAGTAATGGCACTGATTTTGCTAGTTTCAAACTTGTATTTTAGCACTAAATTCACTGCATGTGATTTAAATGCTTTCCCAAAGAAAATGAAGACACCAAATCAAAATCCTTGGAAGAATATAATTTCTTCTGTAAAAACCAAAAAGAGTGAAGGCAAGAAAGGGACAAAAAAAAAGTTATTCACTAAAAACACTGTTTAGAAAGCATCTGAATGCCAAGGTACAGTAGTTTTTTCTCAACCTTGATTTTCAATCAGACAGAAAAGCAAACATTCCTTTTTTACCTTTCTAGCTATAGAAATGAATCGCTCCTATCATGTCTCATCTGAAGTTTTGCAGATAAATATTTTGTTATTGTTTTTATAAAAATTGAGTTTTGTCTGACAAGTAAAGCTGTGTACAGTGATTTTTAGCTGTTGTTGTACTGTCAAGTTACTAGTGACTTCCATAGACTTCCAAAGAAACAACGTGAAGAAACTAGCGTTCAATTTTCTTGAAACATTCTAGAGGGTGATTTGGTGTTTGTGTATAAAATGCAGCTTCATATCTGCTTCATTTCACTTCATTTTGGAGTTGTTACCAAGAGCTTCACTGTCTCTCGTATTCCCAAGGCCTTGATTCTAAGCTGTCATACAAATGCTTTTACTTGTTGATGTATTAATAATTCAAATTGAATTTTAATTCCTTCCGTCAATATACAGACAACGCACGGCTGTTTATCAGCTCCCTGTTTGACTGAACAGATTACGTCGATGTTGTTCATATCTAAATATTTTAGGACTTGATTTGTGATAAAGCATAATTTTTTTTATATATTTTAGTTTGATCTGAATTAATACCTCAAATTATCACCAGAATCTAGAAGCCAGTTCTACTTCATGAACCTCATACACTAGATTAATGTGTTTCTTCATTCTGGCGGTTGACGTGAACTTCCCGAAGTTGCTGACATGGATCTGCAGGAACTTATGCACTGTGGATGAGTAGGTGTTTAGACGGTGAGGGTTTAGTGAACAGTGCAAGAGCTTTGACATACAGTATGATTTCAACTGTTTTAAAATTCCTGTAGATTTCTTTCATATCCAGTATGCTTGGAGATCATTTGCTGTAGGGGGCACGGTGGCTTAGTGGTTAGCACGTTCGCCTCACACCTCCAGGGTTGAGGGTTTGATTCCCGCCTCCGCCTTGTGTGTGGAGTTTGCATTTTCTCCCCGGGCCTCGGGGGTTTCCTCCCCGGTCCAAAGACATGCATGGTAGGTTGATTGGCATCTCTGGAAAATTGTCCATAGTGTGTGATTGCGTGAGTGAATGAGAGTGTGTGTGTGCCCTCCATCCAGGGTGTATCCTGCCTTGATGCCCAATGACGCCTGAGATAGGCACAGGCTCCCAGTGACCCGAGAAGTTCGGATAAGCGGTAGAAAATGAATGAATGAATGATTTGCTGTAGTGTAGGTGGGACGGATGGAGATAGATGGCATTTAAATGGGAAAGCTGGACCTTGGACTTATTGCTCTTCTAACATTGAATAAAAGGGAATATAAGTGACATGTCAAGGCAAACCCTTATCAAACTATCAAAACAATGCTTGACTTTTTTAAGTTGTTTATTTTTCCCTGACCAATATAATTGCAGTTAAGATGTTTGGAGCAGCTGAGAAGTTGTGATCCTGCCTTATTTATTTCCCCTTACCACCAACAAATGACCGTGTAATTTATGTCTGTATGCCATTTTTTTCTCTGCTAAGTAAAATATTTTGTACAGCTGTGCTAAAAATGGCTACATGTGAGAACAATTCAGCATGAACATTAAGGCCCGTTAGGATCAGCCAGGGGATTAAAACATCACCAAGTCAACATTGAAATTGCTCTATCACGCTACTTAAGCATGTGACATGAAACAAACCATGAAGAACAAGCTGAAATGTTTGAGAAATGTACAAACAGTATTACCGAAAGGCTCAAGTACAGGAACGAGTCCTGAAACCAAAGTCAAGAGGATTTATTTGTTTATTTTCAGTTAAATGTTTTTTCAGCTTTTCATTTATTCAGATTCAATTCCTTATCATGTTCTTATTCAGATTAAAATAAATTTGATGGTAGTCAATATGGGGGGGCACGGTGGCTTAGTGGTTAGCATGTTTGCCTCACACCTCCAGGGTTGGGGGTTCGATTCCCGTCTCTGCCTTGTGTGTGTGGAGTTTGCATGTCCTCCCCGTGCCTCGGGGGTTTCCTCCGGGTACTCCGGTTTCCTCCCCCGGTCCAAAGACATGCATGGTAGGTTGATTGGCATCTCTGGAAAATTGTCCGTATAGTGTGTGTGTGTGTGTGTGTGTGTGTGTGTGTGTGTGTGTGTGTGTGTGTGTGTGTGTGTGTGTGTGTGTGTGTGTGTGTGTGTGTGTGTGTGTGTGTGTGTGTGTGTGTGTGTGCCCTGTGATGGGTTGGTACCCCGTCCAGGGTGTATCCTGCCTTGATGCCCGATGACGCCTGAGATAGGCACAGGTTCCCCGTGACCCGAGAAGTACGGATAAGCGGTAGAAAATGAGTGAGTGAGTGAGTGAGGTAGTCAATATGATGGTGACATTATTAGGATTCAAGTGTAAGGATCACAAACTTTTGTTGTTCACAGAGATGATGATGATTATAATTATTATTATTACTATTATTATGCAGTTATGCAAATAATAGAAAAATCCTATTATCTTTTTGTCGAGGGAACCAGGTGCTCATTTTTGTTATGTCCCACAAACCACTTTAACCACGGAAACTCTTTAATTGCCTGGACTTTCCTAATTACAGGATTTTTATACTGTTGTTGCAAATATGGCTGTATTTAATCAAGCATTGTTGCAACTGAATAGATTTCATTTTCAGTTCTAAGGAGCACAAGCTAACATTGTGAGCTAACTAATAGTTCCTTTTTAGCTTTCAAAAAGGAATCATGACTTTCAACAGAGTCAGTATGTAAAATGTCTGACTATATAAAACAATTCTTGGCCTTCCAATGGTGCAGTACGGCCTGGAAATCAAATGCAAGCAGGGGAAATCAAAACATGATTGATTTTTACCTCTTAATTAGGTAGGTGTCCTAACTAATAGGTTAGCCAATTTCTCTGTATCTACCAAGAGATTAAACAGAAGCCCAAAAAAACCCTGTCCACAATTTATTAATGGAAAGAGACTTACTAAATTACTTTCAGAGATTAAACACACCGTGCCCAATAACTCTATTAAATGAAATGAAGTTCAATTACAGACGTGTAATTTTTTCTTTTTTCTCAGAGGTCTTCCAGCCTTTTCCGTGAGCCTCTGAAGCCTTTCAATTTTCCCTTTTGGGAGTCTTCTTAGATGAGTATAAAGACAACGCTGAACCACATTAATGATGGTGCGGCTTAATTTTCCCTGCATTTACCTAATTGGCACTGTGTTTGGCATTACAATTAGTTAGACTGGATTTTCTGTCTGGCTCTAAAACAATACCCTGGTCAATAATGGCTGGTTTTTAATTGTTTGGATTAGGTATGTGTTTTCCTGTTTTGTTTTTCTAAATGCATTAAAGAATAATAACCGTATGAGAATGAGATCTCCACTCAAAGCTTTACAAACTAGAAGCCACAGTTCATTAGTGATTACAGCCAGAGTCGTAGTCATAAAAGAAAAAGCTAATTATGCAGGGCTTTATTCTCTCCATGAGCTCCTGTTCATTCATGGCTAAATGAAAAGGTCTAAAAGGAGGAGGAGGAGGAGGAGGAGGAGGAGGAAAACAATTTTTCCGCTTTTATATTTATTTTTGTATTATTATTCAGCATGTTTCATCCTGCCTGTGTGTCAAAGTCGATAAACTCCATCACGCGTCTGCGGGGAACTAATTTTAGACGAGGACGTTTAAACAGCCTTGCCACCATGAGTTAGCTCACAAACCACACATATCCACAGGTTGCCTTGGCAGTAAGTGGACGGTCATTTGGAAAAGGTCCGAGATCGATGGCCCACGCTGTTCTCGCTCGATGAGCATTAGCCTCCTTTTGTGAGGGAGAGCTGCTCACTCCCAGATTCGTTGATTACTTTGTTGTGGTAAATCAGCCCAGTGGAGATGCCCTGAGCTGTGAAAATCTAATACGACTTGCTAATCCAAAAAAAAAAAAAAAAAAAAAAATTCCTTGATTACTTTGCTATTTCCCAGTGCTGCATACTGTGTACAATTTAGCTACACATTCAACAGACACTGGCTATTTCCATAACTTATCCTGCATTTCTGAAATTATTTCTTTCTTTTATTTATAATATCTGAACTGGAAAAGTGAATTAGCATAATGTGTTTTCTTTTTTAAGGAAACAAGCCAGGCGTTACATATTTGACACGGCGCTCATTAAAACTGTTGTTGGTGTTGTACATTTTTCAGAGAACAAGGACTATGATGCATATTTGTCCTATTCTAAAGTGGAGCCAGAACAGTGGAGCCAGGAGACCGGAGAGGAGGAACGCTTTGCTCTGGAGATTCTTCCGGATGTTCTGGAGAAACATTATGGGTATAAACTCTTCATCCCAGACAGGGATTTGATTCCCACTGGAAGTAAGTTAAAATTTCCAGAGCATGAAGTTCTGTGTGTATTTCTCATGGCATGTGTGTGTGTGTGTGTGTGTGTGTGTGTGTGTGTGTGTGTGTGTGTGTGTGTGTGTGTGTGTGTGTGTGTGTGTGTGTGTGTGTGTGTGTGTGTGTGAGTGTGTGTGTGAGTGTGCGCGTGGGCATGTGTGCGTGTGCATTTGTGCATGCGTGTGCAGCAGTCTCGTATGTGAAAATCCTGGAAAATATTACCTTATGTTTTCATTTTAGATTTTAAATAAATGTAACAATTTTAATACAAGGGGGGCACGGTGGCTTAGTGGTTAGCATGTTCGCCTCACACCTCCATGGTCGGGGTTCGATTCCCGCCTCTGCCTTGTGTGTGCGGAGTTTGCATGTTCTCCCCGTGCCTCGGGGGTTTCCTCCGGGTACTCCGGTTTCCTCCCCCAGTCCAAAGACATGCATGGTAGGTTGATTGGCATCTCTGGAAAATTGTCCGTAGTGTGTGATTGCGTGAGTGAATGAGAGTGTGTGTGCCCTGCGATGGGTTGGCACTCCGTCCAGGGTGTATCCTGCCTCGATGCCCGATGACACCTGAGATAGGCACAGGCTCCCCGTGACCCGAGGTAGTTCAGATAAGTGGGAGAGAGTGAGTGAGAATTTTAATACATCAGGTGTGTCCCAAATCTCATACTTGCACATAAGTGCACATATTCAAACAAAAGTGGAGTGTACGTCACTTTACATGCTCAACATTCAACATTCACAGCTTTGCTCAAAAGAGTTTTGATGAGGGAAAAATTTTCAAGATGGCCGACAAATCTCCAGTGGATGTGAAATCGTACAAATGTCTTTAGCTCACGTACATTGCGTGGTTTATTTTCCACCATTTTTCGATTCACTATATGCTGCTATAGATAGTGGACATATTTCCTCACAGCAAAACATTGTAAGTAAGTGGTGTTGACGAAACAACGGCCAATCAGATCCTGTCCAAAGAGTCCATCATGCTTCCTTGCTGTTGAATCATCATCAAAACAGAGAAGAGCATGTAGCCACTCTGTACAGATGAACTGCTCAATGATTCCTGACCCCCTGAGCTAGCACAACTGTGCCCCTGTGCACAAGGCACAGAGCTCCATGTAGACATGGTAGTGTTAAAGTTGGTGGAAGAACTCGAGCATCTTGTTCTGAGCCCTACTGTACTTGGACTGATCTCCTACTTGGAGTCTGATCTCACTGATGCTCTTGAACCTCGCAGAAGACTAAATCTGGATCAAATGATTGTTTATCTATACAGTGTATTTATTATCATATACACCGATCAGGCATAACATTATGACCACTGACAGGTGAGTGAATAAGCTCTTGTGAGGTTTTTTTTTAATCTGCACTGGTCAGTATCTATCAAAAGTGGTCCAATGGGCATGTGAGCATCAAATCTGGACCATGGAACAATGGAAGAAGGTGGCCAGGTCTGATTAATCATGGTTTCTTTTACATTACATGGATGGCTGGGTGTGTGCATTGCTCACCTGGGAAACACATAGCACCAGGTTGCACTATGGAAAGCCAGTGGAGGCACAGTGATGCTTTGGGCAAACCATGGGTCCTGCCCTCCAGTCAAATGTTATATTTACACGTACTGTACCACCTACCTAAGCTTTGTTAAAGACCATGTACACCCTTTACATTATTCCCTATGGCTGTGGCATCTTTCAGCGGGATAATGTGCCCTCTCACAAGCAAAAATGGTTCAAGAATGGTTTGTGGAGCACAACAAGGAGTTTGAGGTGTTGACTTGGCCTCCGAATTTCCCAGATGTCAATCAATTGGGCATCCGTGGATGTCCGATCCATGGAGGCCCCACCTTACAACTTACAAGACTTAAAGGATCTGCTGCTAACATCTTGGTGCCAGATACCACAGCACACCTATAGGGGTCTAGTGGAGTCCATGCCTCTATGGGTCAGAGCTGTTTTGGCAGCAAAAGTGGGACCAACACAATATCAAGGTCAAGTCCAGTATAGTCAAGAAGCTTTTATTGTCATTTCAACAATACATAGCTGTTGAAGTACACAGTGAAATGAGACGTTTCTCCAGGACCATGGTGCTACATAAAACAGAGACAGGGCTAAGGACTTAGTAAGTAGTCTTAGCCACATAAAGTACATCTGTGCAACCTGATGTAAACAGTTTTGAGACAAGACAAACAAGACAGACAAGACAGTGCAGGACAAAATACAAGACTATACACAAAAGACAATACACAAAAGAAAATAAACAGAAACTGTGCCGCCCAGTGTAAATGCTGTATGTGAAACAGAACCGCCATCATAATGTAAATAATGTTATGCCTGATCAGTGTATATTCACATAGTAGTCAGCATTTTTTCGAGGCTTGTGTGTGTGTGTGTGTGTGTGTGTGTGTGTGTGTGTGTGTGTGTGTGTGTGTGTGTGTGTGTGTGTGTGTGTGTGTGTGTCTGTGTCTGTGTCTGTGTGTGTGTGTCTGTGTGTGTTTTATATTGGTGTACATACAGTACATATACACAGTATATTTGCATGTTTCATGTGATTGAGTATTTATATTGTATGTGCTTGTCTCTAGTGATTTCACGAATGTCTCTCATCTCCATTTATATAATTCCACATGTCATGCCGTGTTGTGCAGTTGTGTTTGTCCTCAAACCTTATTTCAATTTCAAATCCCCGCACGAGCATGTTCTATAAACGAACACTTGCCGAACCTGGTTGCTGGAGGACCTCATTAGAATTTTGTCATTCTTCCATGGCATTACCTGCTTTCATTACTGCCAGTCAGCAAACAACTTTCAAATGCTTCTCTGCATCCATATCCGTGTCTGTCAGGGTGTCTGGGTGTGGAAATGAAACAAGTACAGCATTGCTGGAGAAAAAGACAGCGGACCTTCTAAAGGTGCTGGAGGTGTTGATTTGAAATACATGTGACATGGGATGTGATTTTTTTTTGTTATTGTGTGTGTGTGTGTGTATGTATGTATGTGTGGGTGTGTAACTGACCTCTGATTGGACTGTTTGTTTTTAATGTGGGATGAACACACAGGGTCAATAAAGCTCAATCTGACCGTGATCAACACCAGATTACTCTCTCTTTTTTTTTTCTTTTTTTCTTAAATTAATTAAATAAATTTGAGTTTTCAAGCCACAAGATTGCAGCTTCAGACTTATTCCTCATCATCATATCCTGGTTCAAACTTTATCTGTTATTAACGCCACCGTACAACAGACTCAACACACTTTTTATAGAAGTAAAATAAAAATAAATAAGATAAATGGAAGAAAAATAGAACTAAAATTTCCTGTCCAAGCAAAAATATATATATATATATTAAAAATATCAAATCCATACATATGAATATTGATCCAAGACAAAACAGTATGATGGTTGCGAACATCTCAAACATCATATAAACCAATACTATAGACTAAACACCATTAAAGCTTTGACTTTACTGGTGTAAAGTCTCTGATCACAAAAAGATGTGAAAGAATGCTCGTACAGTCAGCAGCAAAAATATTGGCACCCTCTGTGAAGATGGCTTAGAAATAGGTTGTAATCAGCAGGTATACTGTAGCATTAAATAATCCAGTTACAGGTCGAGATCTCGCGAGGATGTGATCCAGCTGTGAGCCAGATGTTTAGTTTTATTCATGTTATAATCTGCAGTACTCATTCAGTGTATTTATTTTTTAGGACGCTAGAGTAGCATCCAAAAACATTGTTTAAATCCTACTATATCATATAATATAATATGATGTGCTGCTACCTTGTGTCCATTCTCGTCCACCGTACCAGTGAAAATCTTTAGTCTTTCAGTATTTGGTCTCAAGTGTCTTTGTCTCTGTCTCGTCCTATAAACTTTGTTACCCCTGCAGTGCCACAACCCATATTAAGCCACAAAAGCCACAAAAGCAAATTATCAGGGCAGAAACAAAGTCCACCACTCGATGCCAGTTCTTCTTCTTGTTTGCTTGTGGACGTCCCTGCACTGTCGCTGTGATAAGTCTGCTGCTTCTGAGTCTTTTGATCAAACTTTGAATCTTGAAATTATTTATGTTTAGGTTTCACCAATGATCATTTCCAGGACGACACAAGGCTCCTTAGAGGTACAGCTTTCACCACTTCTGTCAGCAGTTGTAGTCTGCACTTTTATTTTTATTTATTTATTTATTTATTTATTTATTATTTTATTTATTTTATTTATTTTATTTATTTTATTTATTTTATTTTTTTATTTTGGACATGGATGGATGGATGGCTCAGCGTTTAGTTTCATTCAGGGCCCGAGGTCCGGCGAGGCGCTAGCTCAAGGGCGAGGTGATAAATCTGCTACGAGACGCTCAGACACTTCTTAGGGGCTTATTTCTGTAATGTCAGTTCACTTTTTGTAAACCTGCTATCAGACGAGGTACAGACACCGAGGAGGTACGAGTGCAGTGTGGGGGAGTTAATACAGATGGACAGAGAGAGAGAGAGAGACAGATGCTCAAATGAGTTCAAAGTGCAAAGAGACACAGACACCTAGACAGACAGACAATGAGTCATAAACTAAAAACCTCCATTTTTTATCATATAAAGAGGCACTATTCTTCTTCTTCTTCTTCTTCTTCTTCTTCTTCTTCTTCTTCTTCTTCTTCTTCTTCTTCTTCTTCTCATATCTGTAACCTGGTGAGGACTAAATCCCAAATAAACCCACACACTCTTCCTGCAGCTCTGCCTACTTTGTCTCGTTCGACCTTCTGAACTCGAGAGCAACATACAGATTTTATTTTTTGCATGTAAAAGCATCTTTGAGAAAGAGTCGGCGAGCCGTTAATTCGGTGCAGAAATAGTGGAGTGGTGAAAAACAGCTCTTAGAGAGTGCCTGTGCTTCTGGTTTATGTCGTGTCCTCGTTTTGTGTGTGTGTTTGTTCTGTTCTTTGTAACACTTGTGTCTCACATTGGAAGAAGTTATTTGTTAAAACATGTTAAACTGTATCTGATTGCAAAAGCTTTTTAAATGAGACTTCACAAATGTTTAACTTCACCTGTATTAGATACTTATTTCTCTCTCTCTCTCTCTCTCTCTCTCTCTCTCTCTCTCTCTCTCTCTCTCTCTCAGCCTACATCGAAGACGTAGCGCGTTGTGTGGACCAGAGCAGACGTCTGATCATCGTGATGACCCCGAGCTACGTGGTGCGTCGCGGCTGGAGCATCTTTGAGCTGGAGACTCGTCTGCGCAGCATGCTGGCGACTGGCGAGATCAAGGTGATCCTGATCGAGTGTGCCGAGCTGCGCGACACCATCAACTACCAGGAGGTTGAGGCCCTCAAGCACACCATCAAGCTTCTCACCGTCATCCGCTGGCCCGGCCCTGAGGGCAGCAAGCTCGGGAGCAAGTTCTGGAAGCGTCTACGTTACGAGATGCCGTTCAAGAGGCGCGAGCGTGCTCTCTCTCACGAGCTTTCACATGAGCTCTCACACGAGCAGGCGCTGGATGCCGGAGAGCTGCAGAGCGTCTCGGCCCTCTCCATGGCAGCGGCTGCTTCAACGGCCGTGGCAACCGCGAGACCCGAGCTGCGCTCCGCCTTCCGCAACAACAGCTGCCACGCGCCACTCGGACAGAAACACTACTACCGCAGCTATGGGTACGATGTTCCGCCGCTGCCAACGCTGGGCACCCATCACACCTACTGCAACATCCCCATGACTCTGCTGAATGGACAGCGCACACAGGGCAAAGCACAGCGCACTGAGCAGCAGCAGCTGGAGGAGCAGCATGCCAACAACGCCATGTTGCCATTGCTACCGCGTGAGACCAGCATCTCCAGCGTCATCTGGTGACGTCGAGCCGCGCCTGAAATGTGTTTTTTTTTTTAGTCTTTACATCCTTGTTTGTAGACACCTTTCCTAGTAACGTAAGAGATAAGAAAAGAAGGGAAACGGATCTTATCGACTGCTGCTGCTGAACTTACTTTCACAGGCAGAAATGAATTAAGGAGTCCAGGAACACTGGTTGGGGTGAAAAACAGGTGTGAGGTCGATAAACACACACACACACAAACACACACACACACACACACACACACACACACACACACTTAAGGAATACAGGGTCTTGTACATATTTCCGATTTCTTTGTAGCATTTGGTATTTCTTTCCGTTTCTTCAGTTTTTTTTTTTACATTTGTTTTTATTACCCAAATGTTTTGTATCTTATTTTTTAATTTTTTAATTTATTGTTAATTATTATTATTTTGTGTGTGTAAGGTATAATTTATTTTTTTTTTTTTGCATTTTTTTGCATTTTTCACCAGTTTGTAAGAAAATCATATTCATTTTTATAATTTTTTATCTGTGTGTCTTGGGCTTTGTCACGTTTGAGACAACACCGTTTGTTTTTACTGTTGTTTTGTTTGTTTTGTTTTGTTTTGTTTTATTTTTGTTGATGCTTGAACAGTTGGGTATCTCAGCTTTTTTAGAGACTCATGAACAAACCTCGAATTATGCAAAAAGTGCAGAAGCCTGGGAGCTAATTTTCTTCCTGAACAAACGACCAAGCAGAAGACACGAGAGAGGAAGCAAAAATGCCTCAACATGACGATCTAGTGTCTCTCTCTCTCTCTCTCTCTCTCTCTCTCTCTCTCTCTCTCTCTCTCTCTCTCTCTCTCTCTCTCTCTCTCTCTTATGAGTTATTAATACTTTCT
>NC_062518.1:13529680-13664680 GCF_022655615.1 Tachysurus fulvidraco
CAAATAAATGATATGTCAGTTTATGCTTTACTAACAATATTTTATTTGATTTTATTGGTGATTATTCAAATTGAACTGTATGTGTACCCCAAGGTGATTTTAATATATTTCCTAATTCATTCCTGATCCCTTTTTTTTATACATGGCTCTGACTTGCAGAAGGTTCGGCAGATGTGTAGGTGTTGATTTTAACCCGTGTTGCGGTGCTGTAAAATGAAACAGTGCCGTATGTGCAGAATGCGTCTAGAAGGTATATTTTTTCTACAGACGATATAGATCATGCGGGATGAAATGAGGCAGCGGGCCGTTTCTGGCAGGGAGCCTTGGGTTTGACACATGCTTTAGAGCATCTTAGCATTAGATGCTCTTCTTCATGGCCTTATGAGCGGTGAAATCTTTCAGAATCTGTATCTCTAACCGTGACACATTGCAGGGACGTGTGCTTCAGGTGAGGCTGTTCTGATCAAGCATTTTATTTATATGTATATTTTTTAATTTAAGGCAGTGTAGAAAAGGATTGGTAAAAGGCAACGTGAGGTTCTTTGCTTGTAGCCGCACACTATCATTGTGCTAATTCTTAATTGTCAGTCATGCAGCAGACTCAAAATGCTTCACCATGTCAATTATAATCCGTTTATGTGGAGCGTCTGCTGTCCAAAGTTTTACAATGTGTATATTAATATAAACTTTTGCATCCAAAACTACTGTCAGAGCTGCCGTAAGACATGTAATCAATATCTCCTGACCAATCAGCACTGAGCGTCAAGCGGCACTGCTGTAGAAAACTGAACACATAACTTTAGTTAGATGTAGAATTCTAAGGAGAGACGTTGCATCATCACAACATCACGATATCAGAGCACAAAATCATGCAAAATAATTCACGCTATGAAAAAAAAAAGAATGCAAATAAGGACACTTATACCCAGGTGCACATGCAAATCAATGCTCTCTGTACCTAGTAAAGGGTCCCTGGGACTCTAATAAGCATTTGCAAGTGTGTGTGTGTGTGTGTGTGTGTGTGTGTGTGTGTGTGTGTGTGTGTGTGTGTGTGTGTGTGTGTGTGTGTGTGTGTGTGTGTGTGTGTGTGTGTGTGTGTAAGTGTGTGTATGAGAGAGAAATTCAGCAGCTGAGGTCTGGGGGAAGCAGAGCAGAATGAAGAGTCCTATTGATCGCTCGGTCCCAGTTTTACAGCAAGCCTTTGAGTTATAGGCTCTGATGAGAGAAAGAGGGAGAGAGAAGAGATGAGAGAGGGAGAATATCAGAATACAATCTTTCAGTTCACAAACGCGCACAGTGACACAGTGCGTTAGCTCCAGTGGATTTATAAGGCTGCAGGATACACACACACACACACACACACACACACACACACACACACACACACACACACACACACACACACACACACACACACATCTCTTCCTTCACCACAGATGTCAGCTTACTGTGTCGTTGTGTGTCAGAAGGTGTTAGTTGGTATAAACTCCTTAACTCTTCACAAGACGTGATCTTACTGTAAAAGAGCTATTCTCCTAATTTGGGACAGTGGGCATTCATTTAATCAGTATTTAATGTAATAAATGTACCTTTATGTGGAGGAATATTAAAGAGTTTCTATTTGATATAGATTTTATTCTATTTTTTTCCCCCTCAGGCATCAGCGTGAACTTACAGACAATTTACTGACAAAGGCAAGCTGTGCTTCAGGTCGTACTTCTTTCTCCTGATACATCTGTGCCTCTTGGGCTGTGGTTAAACTTATCAAATGCTTGCTTTCTCCGGTCCTATCAGACATCTTATAGCCTCAGGCTACAGTTTAGGTCAGCGTGTAGCTCTTATCATCTTCTGTAGGACCGCTGGATATCACAGGCAAAGCTATTCAACAAGCATGCTGATGTACTGCAGGCACACACAAAGAAATATACTGTATTGATGTTGCAAAATAAGCAGTTTATTCGGTATACCTGGTTCAATCCCAGCGTTCCCAGGTTTGGATCCAGATCCACCAAAAAACTTGACCGGGATAAAGTGCTTGATGAAGATAAAGATGAGTGAACAGAAAAATAACAATACTATATATTACCATCTTATACTGTATATTATACACTGTATTTATTCCTAGACTAAAAAAAGTCACACATGATAATATTTTGTCAAACCGCTTATGAAATGTCACATCACCGATTTCTGTCCACAACTGAGCCAGTTGCATTTTGGCATTGTCATCATAGAACATGGCTGTGTCGTCAGAAAAAGAAAGAAAATCCATTAAAGGAAAAACCTGGTCATTCAGTATATTCAGGTAGTCAGCTGACCTATTTTTTTGGCACATAACATTGCAGAATCTAAACCTGAGCAACTGAAACACTCCCTGATCATTACACTGGCACTGACTCTGGCTCTAAAGACGGGTGCCTAACTTTACCTGCCTCTCTTCTTACCCTGTTGCACAGGTAAGAATCATATGACAGATCATATGACCTTTTTCTATTGCTCCGGATTCCAATCTTTATGCTGTTCAATCTCACTGATTCTGTAAGTGGTGTTCTTAAGTCTACACAGCTGTTTATTCCCACTCCCTTGAATTCTCTTCATATTGTACATGTGGAAATGTTTTAACTTTCACTATTAATCACAGCTGTGAGTCCTACTGTTGATCTGAGCTCACCAAACGTTTAAGTGATCTCCGAACATGATCATTCAGTATCATTAAAGATGATGGTTCACTCCAATCCTTCCAGGTTTTTATTAATATTTTGAACAGTCCTTAACCTAACTTTAGTGGTTTCAGTGATCTCTTTTTTTGCTTGACGAGGACAACAATGTGATATTAATGTGTGTTATTCAAAAGCTGAGGACATTTTTCCAGCCAGGACAGCATGCAACTGGCTTTCTCAGACTCCCAGACGAATATGTTGTATTACACATATTAAATCAATTGCAAAGTATTTTTAGATACATTTTAATACAGATCAAAGTACATTGAGATTGGAAATGGTAACTGAAAGGTCATTGCATTGCACAAATGCCAACAAACATCAACAAATTCAATTTGATGATATCCTGGTCGTGAATGTGAGGCTTGTTTGTACGGGTCTATTTGGCTTGGCAGATTGATTTCTGATCTGTCGGGTGTTGAGTTTTCAGAGGGACGACACGCTGGAGTTTATTTCAATCCAATCACTAAAGAAGCCACCCTGCGTCCTTTCCTTCCTCACATTAAATCTGTGTGTGGGTCCTTCTTTCAGAACTCATTAAGGAGACTTTATTCTTCCATCCTTCTTCTCCTAATCTAAGATTTATCTCTGAATCACAGCATGTCGTCAAGGTCAGAATTCTCAGCTAGATAGCGATAGCACGGTTTCCGTGGTGACTGGTGATGGCGACAGCCTTTGCACGATGACAGCTGTGCTTTTACTAGCATGGAGACAAATAATTAGCTCATTATGATCTTCTGCAATTATAGGTTTAAGTGGGAAGAAAATCTGGCCTGTCCAGGGGTCTGAGATGAGAGACTGTAATAAGCAGAGACATATGAAGTAATGTAGCGTGATTTATTCCGAGACAGTGTGTGTGTGTGTGTGTGTGTGTGGATGGATGGATGGACTTGGTGAGATCTTAGCATGGCCTGTTCCTTAACGCACACCATGGCGTTCTTGTCCCTAGAGGAGTTGAATAAATCTCACACAACAGCTGGAGGAAATTAACGAAATTAGCCGGAATGGAAATCCCGCTGGAATCGAGGAACGTGGGTCTGTCAGGTGCAAAAGAGGAGAATCTATCAGAGGGCTTCTTAATTGGCACAAGTAGTAGATCAGTGCTCGTAGCGCACTGTGTGAAGAGCTGTTTTGAGAGTTTTTTGACAGGTAACAGTGTGTTCCTGTATGAGGCACAGCAAGAGAGAGAAAGACAGAGCGAGGGAGTGAGACAGGGAGGAGGGGAGGAAAAAAAACTCTTTGGCTAATTAAAAACCTTCCTCAGTGGAATGTGATCACCTGTCACTGTCTCCTGGTTGTATTACAGTACAATTATGCTCCTGAGCCACTGAAGACAAAATTAATCCTACTTTTCAATAAAAATCTGACATGAAGAGACTCATGAGACGCATCCCATTCTACAGCTAGCATGCTATATAAAGGCTCCAGATATCTCCACTATGAATGATTGACATTTTAATTACTCAGTAATGATGTATGATTATGTAATATTTCATATCCTAACCTATATCTGAAAAAAAAAGGTTAAATGTCATTCAAATGTAAGACACACTTACATGAAGGAAACCATTCACATCCGTTTAAAAGCATTCATTTCCCCCTTTTTTCCATCTTACTGTTCATGACCTTATATCAGCACTCTGATAATAGTCTGCTTGTCCTCGGGCCAAATGCCGAAGCTCAGATATTGTGTAACGTCAATTAATGATTAAACACTGAAGGATTTTACTAGCTAAATTATAATTTAAAAAAAAGGAGTATTTAAATTTATTCAAATGCCCTGACACATATATATATACAGTATATGCTCTTATGGATAAAACACAGTGAGCTGATTGAATAATAAACAGATGGTTTGTTCAAGGTCATGTGCTTTATCTATATCTGTAGCCAATGTTGTTGTTGTTGTTTTTTTGTTTTTCCATTGAAATTGTTGTGTGGTAAATGAAGATCAGTTCTTTCTGCTCTACAATCAAATCTTCTACACTTTGTTTATCAAAAAGGGGTAAAAATCTGCTTGACTCTTTTTAGCCTCTGACCTCTGTTTATCCAGTAAGCCCTTAAAAGGTATCTGTATCAAGAGTGACTTTGAGTATACATATAATCTTGATTTCAGCATTTGCTTTATTTGCTTTATTTTCCATTCTATTTGTTTATTGTCTCCTAATTGTCAGCAGATTTCTGATATTTTCATCAAATTCTTTTTCAAGATCTAATCTGCGCTCTACATAAACAAGTCATTGTGAATAAAATTGAAGCTGATTCACGTTTATGGATTTCCTACAAATCTACAAATCAAAGCAGTAGTTTTTTTTTTTTTTTTAAGGTCGATGTTTTATTTCAAATCCACCTTTTCACTATAAAACAGAGGAGATTTTCACCAACACGTTCCTGGATGTCGGCTGCAAATGCGGTAAGTTTAAGAGCGTCACAAAATTAGGTATAGCAAAGAAAAATACATATACATAAAATAAATAAATAAATAAATAAATGAACATATGAATATGGATTACTGAACAAAAACAAGCACATGTCAGTCAGACTCTAAACAAGACTGAAATTTAATTCAAAACCTGGGAACATATGAACATATAGACAGGCTTGGTAAACTCCAAGAACACGACATGTTTAGTTCGCATACAAGAACAAACTGAAACAGCGATAAACCAAAAATACGCAATCAAAACACGTTAGAGATTAAATGGTGACTCTGTGCGTGGAAGTGCACGTGATTGCTGGGAATGTGAGTCTATGACTATCATGATGTGACAGACTACTATTACCGTATAAGCTTAAAAACACACAATTAGATTTAACACACACACACACACACACACACACACACACACACACACACACACACACACACACACACACACACACACACACACACACACACACACACACACACACACACACACACACACACACACAGGCCCAATAAGTTCATTAAGTATTAAACTGTCAAACAATGTGCAGTGCATCTCATACAAATTTCTGATCACGTTAACTGGTCCAATCTAGCATGCAGTAATTAACAATCCATTTCTGGGTTAAGTTGTCCTTTAAGCTTTGCAGCTTCAGCAGCGTTTGGCATTCGCTGTCGTTGTACACCCGGCAGCGGTTCCCAACAGCTTGTTATCACTTTTCATCCAGATGTTTTTACGTATGGTTAGCAGACTGGAGTGAGGGACAGATGGGAAGCTTTCAGTCAACGCTGACGCTGAAGGAATGGCAGGATGGGGAATTCCAGAACAGAGCTGAAATCAAGGTATTGCTTATTATAAGAAAAGAAGAAATAAATATGATATGCTAAATCTTTATTTGGAGAATTTTACATCATGACGTGGCGTTCAGAAACATTCCGTTTACTGCAATGTACACCATAATGTTATTTTAACAGGTTGAAGCTTGGATAGAGAGAAAAATAAAAGAGAGAGAAATAGAGAGAAAGTGAGAGAGAGTTACTTTCCTGTCTGCGCAGTTTGGTGGCTCAGGGGAGCAGATTAATTAGCCGAGATGTGCTGAAAGGTCTTCCATAACTGGATGGGCTGTGACAGCACCGCAGGCCCACAGATCAATCCGTCATGATCTCCTGCCTGCTTGGGAATGAGATGAGATCGCTCGGGGAACTGCAGTGTGTGTGTGTGTGTGTGTGTGTGTGTGTGTGTGTGTGTGTGTGTGTGTGTGTGTGTGTGTGTGTGTGTGTGTGTGTGTGTGTGTGTGTGTGTAAGAGAAAGCGAGTGTCAAACACTGACTTTAACTTGAGCTGCTGTAGATTGAGTGGAGGGACATATTTCACCATCCAAGAGTGAGTGTTGAATTCAGAAAGGAGAGTGATGTTCAGCAGAGCGCTCAGACATCATCTGCTCAGAGTCGCTATGGATTGTGTACTGCGGATAGCGTTCGCCACTGTATCGACTCACAGCGTAACAAGATCAGTGTGCTGTTTCTAATGTGCACTACAATACCGATGGTAGCGTATAATTGCCTTACAGTGTCTTTTGAATTTTACATTTCCCCCCTTTATTCATTACTGCAACTTCAGTAGCTGTATTATGTTTCCTGATCAGAGGGGAAGTGGTAGCCCAGTGGTTAAAGAGTTGGACTACTGAACGGAAGGTCCTGAGTACAAACCCCGGGAACACAAAGCTACCACTCCTGGGCCCCTGAGTAAGGCCCTTAAACCTTAAATGATCAGCTGTGTAAATGAGATAAATGTAAGCCGTAAGATAAAAAGTGTGTGCCAAATCCCAGAAATGTAAATGATCAGGGTTGCGGTGGAGTAGGAATCTATCCCTGAGAACATACAAGTCCATTACCAGTTACCACACACATACATTCACACATGGGGATAATTTACAATTTAGAATATAAATCACACAATATAAGGCATATTTCGGGTTAGAGGAGAGCCCTTGTATGGAAAACTCTGCACAGAGAGAACCCGAGGCTCAGAATTGGACCATGGACCTGGATATGTAATTAAATAACACTAGACTTTGTGGTGATTTTTTTTTTTTTCATGTTTGTTGTTTCACCTATTTTTCCAAGAATGTGTGACAGATTATTATGTTTCAACAGAGTGCAGACCACAAACCACACACCTCTGAGCTAATATTTTAATATTTCAGGCTTTTGTTTTAATATTTTTTTCAACTCCATCTTTTACTCTCTCTCTCTCTCTCTCTCTCTCTCTCTCTCTCTCTCTCTCAAAAAAAAAAAAAAAAAAAAAGTCAAGGTGCCAGGTTGCCTTAAGCATTTTACTTTACACTGCTATGACTAATGCTTTCACAGCACAACATATGGTGTCCTGTCCCAAATCACCCATGCATATCCAATCCTGTCACAAGGACACAACATAATGTTTTACACTTCAGTGCCTGTGTTCCAGCACTTTGTTTGGTCAAACGGTAGTTTGTTCAAACTGATATGCATTTTGGCTGAAACAGAAATGTGAAGGTGTATTCTCTGCCATCAGGGAGGTTTCACCTCCTCGCTTTAGCTCTTCAGGTTTGTAAGCTCACATTGCCCTCTTCTGGTAAGATTATTTTCAATTTCTCATTCAATTTTATTTTCTATTTCTTTTTTTTCCAATTTGTGTCACTTTCTTAACCGAGTAACTGTATTCAATGCTGAAAACCAGGCTCCATAACTATAGAAAGGTTGTGTTGGAATATATGCATGTGTGCACTGCTCATTGAGGTCAACGGAACAATAAACACATAGGCCTAGAACAGTTTTTAAAGTTTAAATATACTCAAATAAATAGTCTGTTTCATAATATGGCTGTACAAAACAACACATAAAAGCTCGATTAAAGAAAACAATGTAAAGCTATTTCCCAGAAAAAGGATAAAGTTAGATTTTGGATTCAGCAATGAGTTCAACTCAGAAGGCAATAAGGGAAGAGAGTCCAAGGAAATATTGTACAAAAATAGCATGTGTAAAAATTTGTGTGTATGAAAGCCTCAGGTCACGGTCTCTGCTCACTGTCCCTCTTGGAGGAGACCTGTCAGGTCGGCTGAGGAGTGTGGCTTTCTACTTTCCATAAAACATCTCGAGGAGAAGTTCTTCCATGTTTACTGTGCCAATAACGGGTCTGAAGAAGAGCCCTGCCACGACGTTGGCGTTGATGGATCGTAGCATTGAGAGGGCAATGAAGAGTTTGGCAAACCTCGTGGTGTCTCCTCTGTGAATCAGTTTGACATGTTCATTAAGAGCCTGGTGCGCTTCGCTCTGCAGAGCCTGGATGTAATGCTGACACTGCAGTCCGGCAATATCTGTGAAAACAGCACGCGCACACACACACGCGCACACACACGCGCACACACACGCGCACACACACACACATACACACACACACAAGAAAAAAGTAGAATATATATATATATATACATATATATATCTACAAACTTGTGCTTGCATATCCAATAAAGTAAGAATAAGAATTAGAATATACCAAAGGAGATACATTAGTTATATGATTATATTATTGTTGATGCTGTCACATTTATTATTATTATTATTATTATTATTATTATTATTATTATTATTATTATTATTATTGTGTACAGATGTTCCCAGCTGTTTTGTGTTAATAATGGTTACTGTAACTTTTTCTCACCTGGGTTAAACAGAATGGCTCCTTTTAAGTAGGCGTATTCCTTGGTGCTGATATCGAGGTCCCAGCACTTGCTGAGGAAGGCTTTAATGCCCTGGGCCTCGGCCAGCGCCACCCCGCCACCACCGTCAATGATGTTAGCGCCGTGGTCGCGCGGGCTGGCGGGCCGCTCGTGCGCACCGGTGAGGAGGCGCTGCAGCATGCTGGGTTCGGTGCTCTCGCGGGTCTCGAAATCCAGTCCGTCCTGCGCCATTCCGAGCACAAGCAACGGCGCCCAGCCACTGCGCACCAGAGCGCGCTGGTCGCAAGCGGGCAGCTCACCGAAACACGGCACGCCCTTGACGAAGCGCAGCGTCTTGGCGAGCACAGCCGAGGCCGCGGCGCACGTCGCGTGCGGGGAGCGCAGCGCTACCGGCCTCGCGACACCGCACGCGCACGTGCGTGGCGACACGGTGAACCTGGCGCTGCGAGGCACTCGCGCGGTCGCGCACGGGGCGCTTTCCTTCTGCAGCAGGCTGTACAGAATGCTCGGGTGTCGCCGCTCGCCGCCACATTCACACCTCTCCGAATGAGCCATGCTCGCTGAGCGTCCTGACTGGAACAGATGTCTCTTCCTCTGCTCACTTCCATGCATCGCCGCCGTGTGCTTACTCCCTCCCCAACGCCGACTAGTTAAAGAGTTTTTAAACGGCGCTCCCGACAACACCACCCACTCTGACGCACGCACACAGCAGCTGATCCCATAACACTGGGGGCAGGACTCTTATCATCATCATCATCATCATCATCATCATCATCATCATCATCATCATCATCATCATCATCATTATGAAACCACCATAATCATCATTTTAAAATTCTGTATTCTCTAATGTTTTGTTTTGCTCTTAAATAGTGCATCATTTTCCTATATAGTTCTTACATTTGCATATCTACACAAATCCATTGCCAAAATAAAGTCCACTCTGTGTGTGTCTGTGTCTCAGTCTGTCTGTGTGTCTCTGTGTCCAGACACTTCAGACTGGGCAGGAAGTAAACTCATTTACTTTCATTCACACTTTTATTCTCAGTCTCTTACCGAGCCAGCTTTAATTATGGTCATCTATTAAACCTCTCAGGCTCTCTCAAAGGGAACTGACATAGAAAGAGCAAGAAACACCAGAGAGAGGAGGAAGAAAGAACCACATGTCCTGCTTCGCTTTAGATTTTTCCCCAAGTGTATCATGTTTTTGTGATATAGAGTAAAACGATAAGTTACTATTGCTGGGTGACTATTTCCTGTCTTTTCTTTTGTCTAAAAAACAAAATCCAATTTGATCTGTATAAGTTAGCAAATTAGCAATCATTAGAAACGTTTCATTGTCTCGAATGCTGAGGGAGAAATGTTCTTAAACATCATCATTTTATTGTATTGCTTACATGTACTTGTTTCATGGTTATTTATTTACTTTTTTTGCATATAATACAAGAACAAAGATGTTTACAAAGGAATAGATGTTACATTATCAGAGAAACTTTGAAGCCCAGGGTCACACTTATTGTGCTAATGTTTGAGAGACAGACAAATTCATATCAAGGCAAAGCTTTTGGATCTGAATGGCCTGAAGGACAAGCCTGCATGTAGGGCATGAAAGCAGTCACAGAGCATTAGAATATTGTGAGATAAATGTGTACTTGCACAATTGATTTATTTGAAAGAGACCCCCCCTGTTTTTACCATTTATATCAAGGCCAATGTCAAGTAAACAGTCTTCACAGTCTTCTTTATCCCCTCCCCTTCCCTTCCCTTCCAAACACACACACACACACACACACACACACACACACACACACACACACACACACACACACACACACACACACACACACACACACACAGAGTGTTTTGTATCCAGCTGAGCTTCTGCTCAAGGTCTCCAAGTCTGACAAGCAAGCATCTCTGGGAAATTAGAATTTTGCCTTTGATTATAGCTCTTAATGGCATTCAGTAAAACTGTGTACATTCTTTTCTGGGTCATGTTCTTGTTGGTGACTTGAAGAGCCAAACTTGAAAACCATCGCTCATACTGTCTTCTCCCTGTGACCTCTGTAATTTAACTTTAAATTGGAATTGTCCTAACAACAGTCACTCATAAACCACTAGTATATTTGTCTAAGCATTTCAGCTTGAATCTAAGGGCCTGTTCTCAATTATACTGTTATTTTTAAGTTGTTTTTTTATAATCCTGCCCACACAAACAGCGTTCTTGAAAATATCTCCATCCAAGAAAAAACCTAACATGATATGATGACAAAGTGAGCATGCCAGTCTGATGTGTTATGTAAAACTCCATAAGGGGCAGTGGAGGGAGTGGTTGTTGATTGGAAGATCATGGTTCAAGCCCCAGCACTGCCAAGCTACTACTGTTGGGCCCTTGAGCAAGACTCTTAACCCTCACTGCTCCAGGGGTGCTGTATCATGGCTGACCCTGTGCTCATGCCCTAATCTCCAAAGTTAGGATATGCGAAGAAAGAATTTCACTGTGCTTCTACTTCTACTACTCTACCTCTAGGTTAACATTAGGAGTGAAACTGAAAAAGACAGAGTCGTGCATGTGCACTAACAATGAGATGGAACAATAGCACGTGAACAAAAATTATTCGGTGGGTCTTATCCTTATTAAAGCGTTCAATGAGTTCTGGTGCCCTGTGCAAAGGGGCAGAGTAATCCTCGGAGAGACATGCACAATTTTCTCTGACCCTTAATTAAGTCTAATTACATTGCAAACAGTAAGTTAAAAAATCCTTATTTACTGAAAATCCTTATTTACTGAATTTCCATTCTGAATGATAATCATCACAAGGTCTTTCTTTTCTTAACTCTCTATTTGTGTAACGAGCGTGTTATGTATAATTTCTGTGAAAAATTATACAAAGAGCATTTTATGCCATTGATGAGCCTCGTGAATGCAATCCATGCCATGTAATTTCAACGCATTTCTGTTCTCTAGCATAATCTTACCATCAATCTTTATGCTGTTCTTTAGTAATATGATGTAGCATCATGATGCAGACAAAACAGCTCATAACCTGATTCCAGATGAAATGCCTGACAATCCCTACACCAGAAAAGTAAATGTGCAAGAAGGTTGGAAAGGGCAGTAATGGCTCAAAGATCAAAGCACCACTAAGCTGCCACTGTTGGGCCCTTAAGCAAGGCCTTTAACTGATTCACTCATCTCCAGGGGTCCTCTATTATGGCTGATCCTGTGCCCTGACCCTGACCCTGACTTCCCCAACAAACTGGGAAAATATTTTCACTCTTCTATGTGAGGTATACAACTATGTATTTGTTTATTGATTGTTTTGTTGGTTGTCTGTTTGCTTGATTGTTTGTTTGGTTGATTGTTTTTTTTTAAACTGGATTGTTTTTTTTGGTTGGTTGATTGTTTGTTTGCTTGGTTGGTTGGTTGATTGTTTTTTTGCTTGGTTGTTTGGTTGGTTGATTGTTTGCTTGATTGTTTGGTTGGTTGCTTCTTGTTTGTTTGGTTGACTGATTGTTTGTTTGTTTGATTGGTTGATTGTTTATTGGTTGTTTGTATGTTTCATTGTTTGGTTGGTTGGTTGTTTCTTTGCTTGTTTGTTTTGTAAGTTGGTTGATTGGTTGTTGGTTGGTTGATTGGTTGTTTGTTTGCTTGATTGGTTGGTTGGCTGGTTGCTTGCTTGTTTGTTTTGTTGGTTGCTTGTTTGGTTGACTGTTTTTTTTTAACTTGATTGTTTGGTTGGTTGCTTGTTTGATTAGCTGGTTGACTGATTGTTTGTTTGATTGGTTGATTGTTTATTGGTTGTTTGTTTGTTTGTTTGTATGTTTCTTTGTTTCTTTGTTTGGTTGGTTAGTTGGTTGGTTGGTTGGTTGTTGTTGTTTTTTTTTTTTTTGTATGTTTCTTTGCTTGTTTGTTTTGTTGGTGGTTTGGTGGTTTTTACATGACCAAGCCTCACCCTTGATTCAGTGAATATTCTGTGCCATCTAAAAGCTGCTCCTATCCATATATCAACACACATTTTAGTTTATAAACTTGTGGATCAAAAAAGGATTATTTGGAGACAGTATTGATTAAATAAAAAAAAAAAATTAACAGATCTTTGTGACACAGTTCACTGTTGTCTGCTGTTAAAATCTCTATACAATTCAAGGTGAATTGAACAACCAGACAATTTATAAACAAAACACAGAACACTTGCAACTAGCCCAAAATATTTCATCATTGAATAAGGGAAGAGGAAAAAATTCTTAGCTTAGTAGGATGAAAGACAGAAGTGCTTTAGAAGTTATTTTGCTGCAGTAAAAAATATTGACTAATACATAATATCAGAAATAATAAGCTGAGGTATTTGTTTATGGCATGTACCACTATTTATTTTGCCACAATTAGATGACAAAATTTGTCAGGAAACAATTAATGTTACACTGACCCATTAGTTCCTCAGGAGCTCTTGGCTGCACAATTCCACTCGATTATAAACTGTTGTAGAAATGACATTATTTTCATCTACATTATTTCCTGTCCTGTGTCACCCAAATGAGGATGAGTTTCCCTTCTGAGTCTGGTTCATCTCAAGGTTTCTTCCTCATATCACCTCAGGGAGTTTTTATTTGCCACTGTCTCCTCAGGCTTGATCATTAGGGATAAATATTAAGGATAAACATTTATTTAATTTTAAACTGTATATGCTTTATTCTAGTTTTTTTATATAGCTGCTTTGAGACAATTTCCATTCTTAAAAGTGCTATACAAGTAAGTTGAATTAAATTGTAAATGAAACAATGCATGACTACAATCATTTTTCAGTGATATTATATTAATGATTATTACAGTAAAATGTTGGAATAAAGCAGCAATTTAGTTTACACAGATAAATATTCACCATTAATAAGAAGCCGTATCCTCTGCTCTTGCCTTGCTTGGACACACTCAGACATGCCAGAAGCATCCAGCCAGGTTGTCATGACCTCATGAGAGTGAGAAATTCACAAAAATGAATTGCAGCATCCTTGAGGACCTTAAAAAACAAAGTAGTTGGTTTTATATACATAAATCAAAAGCTGAAACAAAACAAAGTATTTCCCTGATTTTATGTGAATTCCTTTTATCCCTGTTGTGTTGTGAGTTCTGCCTGTTACTATAGTAACTAGTTTGATTTTCTCCCTCCTTGCTTCTATGACTTTACCCATAAACTGAGGCGACCTTGTGGCTGAGAGACTTACAAATTGAAAAGTCCTCCTTTCAAGGGCTTCTGCCTTTCTGTCTGTAACTTACAGAGCTTTGGGAGAGGAAATTCATTTGTGTGTGTGTGTGTGTGTGTGTGTGTGTGTGTGTGTGTGTGTGTGTGTGTGTGTGTGTGTGTGTGTGTGTGTGTGTGTGTGTGTGTAAGTGCGTGTTGGGGTAAGAAGAACATTCAGTAATAACAGCAATACAGAGTTTATTATTATTATTATTATTATTATTATTATTATTATTATTATTATTATTATTATTATTATTATTATGTTTCCGGTTTTCTCTTGTTCGCTGCACAAGTTTAAGTTGTTATGTTTTGTGCGTCACCTGACCCTTGTCTGGGTCTTGAGCCTGTTTGAGTTCCATCAGCTGCCTGAAAAGACTTATTATTTGTACTTTTCCAAATATTAAAGGTAACTTGTAAAGAATTAAAACCTGTGTGTGTGTGTGTGTGTGTGTGTGTGTGTGTGTGTGTGTGTGTGTGTGTGTGTGGAGGTGTGAGTGGATTTTGTTTATTTACAAATCAAATTCCAAAAAATGTTTCTTTATAAAGTATATTTTCAGATTTTTAGATTTACAAAACCTAAATCAACATTTTTAAATGTCATTTCTAAAATTCATAATCAATTACATGTATCTTGGTTCTGTTTGTATTTGACACCACTTGAAATAAAACAAGAGCCTATTGACTTTGATAAATCCTTCTTGTGTGTGTCTTTCCCTGCACCCACCAGTCGCTTGTGCCTTGTCAGCTAGGTCTAAAATATGTATGCTGAAAGCAATAACATCGAGGCTAGTAAAATGTATGTAGATGTATTAAGGGTATTAATGGTATATGTTGTGCTTTGCATATTAAGCATTTTTAAGGATTTTTAGACACTAACTAATGGAGGCCAAAAGTGTTCAGGAATGGGTAAGATTAATAATCGGTAGCAACTAAGAGAGGAGCTGAAGTAAGGCAAATGCACTCATTTTATAATAACCAGTGATTGCTAGCAAGCTTGTATAGATATTTGAAGACATTTCATCCAATCTATGTGTTGCACTGAGATAAACATTTCAAAACACTGAAAATTTCTAGAACCACCCTCCATCACACTTTATACGAGTGTACATATGTATGTCATACAAAAGCATTTTTTATACAGCTGAAAAATTGAGGGATAAAGGCCTTGCTCAGTAGTGGCAGGTTGGTGGACTTGGGATTCGAACTCTTGACCTTCTGATTAGTAGGCCACTGAGCTACCACTTCCACTAATGCACCATATAGTAAATGCGTGCTAATCTTAAAACATGAAAGAAAGGTCTTTAGTGGGCTCTTCCTTCTCCTCAAATGATGTCGTTGACCAAGTTTTTTTTTTTAATTACGTCATGTGGAAGACTGTAATTCACAACAGGTTTTGCCACAAGTTAACCATCCATATCTTAAGTGAAGGATGAAGTTCATAGTCCCAAGAGCTAGTCAATTTTATAGTTTATATTTTACAATGTTTAACTGTGTGCTTGGTGGTCAACGTATGTTTATATCTAACATCTTGGCATAAAGTGTGACAGTACAGTAGTATTTGCTTTTTGTCACATATCCCATAAAAACATTAAACAGAAGTTATTTTAAATGCTGCTTTTACTTTTTCTCTGCCATCTTGATGATAAGGGAGATGCTTGCTTTATGATTGATGACAACATGTCAGGCCTCTGTGCTGCATGTGCAGGTACTGTATGACTAACCACAAACGGGAGCTCACGGGAGGGTGCACCAATTGCATGAGTGAGGGTGAGTTCACCAAAAAGTGACCAAAAATAGTTAAATGTAGTCAGAATAGCTCCTTGTTACAAAATATTAATAAATATCTTAGAAATTTGGTAACAAAATCCTCTTCGCTTTTTCTTCATCTACAGTACCATCTGTCTGTCTTTCCCTGTGGTCACTTAGCCCTTGTATGCCACTCATATTATTGAGCTTAGTTTAGTTGTAAAAAATTCATTTTTAAAATGGGATAATAAGTGAGAATCCTTCAGGTAATAGTGTTGTTAATACCTTGTACAGTAAATATCTACAAGCCCTGTAATTGTGGGTTTGCATAATGTATTTTTAGTTTTCATCTCTGTGTGTTAATGTGCAGTGTATTAAAATGAATATAATACACTTAAATATTCCTATTTATAGAATCTGGCACTACTGCAGTTCTGTTCAGAAAGCCGGTGACCGGATAAAGATAATTTTTTCTATTTAAATGCACATTCACTTGAGAGTATTCAAGAAGACCCTCTTAAAGCTGTACTGTACATCTCACAAGTAAGTCCCAAATTTTTTCACAAATTTGACACAGTTCTGTTATGTGAAGCTCTAGTACTTTAACCTCAGTCATTATTGAAGGGGTCTGATGCTTGAGATCCCATTCACCACTGGTCGATTACTGCCACTTCAATCGCTAAATAATTAGAATGGACATGCAAAATTTTAGAAATGCCCAATCAAAGCTCAGACCAGTCAAGTACACTAATCAGTGTAAAAAAGCAAGGGGCTCTTTTTTTTTAACACAAGTTATTCAGAGAGTTAAACACAAGTTACTCATCTTTTATTGCTAAGAATTAATTCCACTGCCAATATTTCTTAGGTTGTCATAAAAATATAGTGTTGCAGGCTGTACTTATAGTGACATTCAATCATTTGTATTGGGAAATACAGTACATTGGTTGTTAATTGTATATATCTGTAGTAGCCATCCTCACAATTTTAAATAACACATAACCCCATTTAAGCCCATTTAGAATGAGAGGCACCATTAAATCTATTAACAAGAATTTGTAAGAATATGGTACAATCATGCCTCTAAATAATGAAGGCCAAATGCAGGTCATCAGCAGTCAGTGACCAGATAAGAGGCCATTAGTCCTCAAAGCAACCAAGAGGCCACTCTGTAGTAGCTGGAGAGATCCAAATGCACTCCAAAAAGCACTCCTTTTTATAATCAGTGATCATTAAATTAGGTCGTATCTGTATATGACAACACTAAACATTATGTATTAGAGGGAAATTTTAGATTGGCCAAAGAAGATGGACATTAGAAATATGGGGTGGAGCTCCAGTTGCTTCTTGTCTCTACCATCTTTGTGTGTCCAACAACCTTTGTATTTATCTTTCTAGATGTTTTTTGACATAACACTGTTTTGTTGTGCCATTTTGTCCAGAAAGCCCTTAACGTTTTATTTGGCTTGCTTGGCTGCTTAGAGATGAGCTATGGTACTGTATGAGGATGTCAGGAGTGGTGGAGAAGTATGTCAGAGTAGTTCAGGATATCTATTAGATGAGTGTAACAGCTGTGAAATGTGCTGTAGGTCAGACAGAGGAGTTCGAGTTTGATATGGTGATGAACAGTGTGACAGATGAAGTCAGACAGGAATCTTTGTGGATAATGATGTTTGCTCTGTTAAGAAGAGGAATGAAAGTCAGCCACAGTAAGACAATTCATTTATATGAACGAGAGGGTTATGCTAACCCTAGCATGAAGAGTTTTTCACAGAGAAGACGAACATAGCTAGAGTTCTAATCTCTTAAAATTATTTCAAGCAATTACAGAAAATGCCACACCAACTCCAGCAAAGATGGCATATAGCAGTATAGAGCTTAATTAACAGCAACATA
This sequence comes from Tachysurus fulvidraco, assembly GCF_022655615.1. Classification (NCBI taxonomy): domain Eukaryota; kingdom Metazoa; phylum Chordata; class Actinopteri; order Siluriformes; family Bagridae; genus Tachysurus; species Tachysurus fulvidraco. Next base: position 13,547,429 of record NC_062518.1, read on the forward strand.
GCAACTTATCTTTCATGGCTATTCTACTCCAGGGAAGGCTAAGTTGATGCTAAAGCCCACCACTTGTAGCTTTACTGAGAGGAAACAAAGGTTCCACCTTTTCCTTATCTACCCTCTTCATGTGTCTGTCTTTCAAGTTCTACCTTCCATTTGCATACAATAAATCAAAAATAGAGAGTAACAACACTGTAAGGAAACGAGCAATTTGCTTATTCTACATGGCTAGTCTGCTTCAGGAAGGGTTGACACCAAAACCACCTCCAGATTAAGTAAGTGGGTAGAGATTCACCAAGAGAAAAAAGCACTGGCCATACATAGCCAAACAGCCAAAGTCTAATAAGAGTTAAGTAAATAGTTAGTAGTTACTGATGTCTGCCTTTAGTTCAGTTGGAGAGCTCAATGGCTTATTTAAGTTTACCTATCTCTTATTGGAAGCATTGCAATTGTTTTGTTTTTTTTCTTTTGTAAAAACCAAGAATCCATGGTAGAATGCCTCAACTGGCTTTTTGGGGTAGTAAATTTGCATATTTGAAAGGGTTATTTTTATTTTTTTCTTATCTAGTCTCCTTTTGTATCTCTTTTCTATATATATCATCCCAGTGTATGCAATGATTAATATAAAAAAAATTTAATAGACAGTTTTTACTAGTGTCTTTTAATATTAAAGATGCTGGTATTGTTGTTTTGTGTGATGAGTATGGGACAGAGCTTCACTCAGAGGAAGCATGTTTGGATGAAGGTTTCTGTTCCTTCATCAGTATATTTGGCACTATATGTGACAATGGAGTCCTACCAGAGCATGTCCAGTTGTAGACTGAGACCAAAGAGGATAATCACAGAATGTCACAGGAGGTCTTTCCTACCCATGGCCACCAAACATTATTATGACTCCTTTCATTCCAGTAGGGAGCAGAGCTGAAACAAAGAATGTATTATTATTACAGTATCACTGTATTATTATTGGTACGCTGTACCAATCTACAAAGTGTTTAACATGAACATTAATATTATAACGTGCAGTATTATCTTATTACTCAAGAAGGATATATACTACAAACACGCTAGTAAAGCAGAAAAGCTAAAAGGGGGATAAGGTTTGGTTTTGAGCACACTAACATCTAATTTTCCATGGCTAAACTACTCCAGGGAAGGATAAGTTGGTGATAAAGCCCACTTTCTGTGGGAAAAACTTGCATGAACCAGAACAGCAGCTCATTTCTATGGTCTTATATCTACCTTACTAAAACACACTAGAAGGAAAGCAACAAAGCAGATAAGATAACAGTGGGCAGTGATTAGAGAGTCTGACTTGTAATCCAAAGGGTGTGGGTTCGAGTCTCGGGCTGGCCACGACTGAGGTGCCCTTTTATGGTGTGTGTGTGTGTGTTCACTGCTGTGTGCGTGCACTTTGGAAGGGTCAAAATGCAGAGAATGAATTCTGAGTATGGTTCACTTGTTTATTCCACAGATCAGACAAACAAGCTCAATTGGAAAATGACATTGGACCACGTTTTGGTCTAACTGATGGGTTGAAACACCATAGGAGAATTTCTAATCCCGTTAAAGCACCTAAGCCAAATGGTATATGTTGGTTAGGGGTTAACTAACAGGAGCATTCCACTCCAGGGAAGGGTAAGTAGACATTAAAGCTCACCTCCTGTTCAAGCTGAGAGCTCAGAATTTTTTTTCATGGTGGATCAAATGGAGTTCAGGTCTCATATTGTAAAATAACTGTATGCTCGAATTTATAGAAAAAGAGAGATGCTATTTGGGATTCACCTCACACTTGAATCATTAAAGAATGTTAAGTGTTTCCCCAGCCAAAGCATGTCACATAACAGTGCTGCATGGACATGAATAATTCTTTACATTTATTATTTGAAAAATGAAAGTCTGCAAAAGAATGGAGAATGGGGTGGAGCATCACCAATATGAAGTATATATACAGTACAGGAGTTCCACCTTTTCACTATCTACACTATTTGTGTGTCTATCTTTCTGTGTACACCTTCCTTGGGCAATACTTTGTATGCACTGTAGTTCAGATCTTTGGTAAGTATCATATGAATTGTTGAAGAGCCTAAATTCTTTACCATAAGAAGCTTTAACATCTTTTAAGAGCCTGACATGTTTAAACTGTTTATTTTGCATAGCTTTTCTGTCCCAGGAATGATTGATACCAACCCTATCTCCAGTCCAATCAGATTTTTCTGAGTTTGTGTTCCAACTGAACATCCCATACAATACCTATAAATCTAAATTTTATAAAGTAGTAGTCTGCAATTAACTAAACAACTGGGTGAACATTCATCAAGAGAAGCCACCAACAAAACACTGATCATACTGTAAGTGTACTACAAGTCTTACAAGAGCAAAGTGAAGTGTAAATACTGTAGATACTAAAGCTTGCCACCTTTTCAGTTGGAGAGCTGTCTCATTTCTATGTCTACCTATCTACCTTGTCAGCAGCATTGTATTTTTTATTTTATTTTATTTTATTTTTTTAAAAGCACCTGAAGTGTACCACAAGTAGCCAAAATTGCCAAATCAGCTGTAGAGGGAAAAACCTGTTCATCATTCTATCAATGCTTTTCAACACATATCTGAAAATGCAGCTCCTTCCTAGAGTATACTACAGTATATAGAAGCCCCTACATATGACACGGATACACAGCATACTGCCAAAGTTACATAAATGTTGTGCAATAATCTATACTAGAAATTTTCAATTGGTTTATGGGAAGGTAATAAGCATCTTTGGAGAGGTGCTCTTTTTTCCTTATCTACCCTTTGTTTTGTATGACTTTTTCTATATCTACCATCCCAGTGTATGCAATATTTACTATGCAATCTTTTGTAGCACATACTCTCCTTTTAATTGTAGAGAAGTTGGAGTTTTTGGATTGTGTGCTGAGGATGGGACAGAGCTTCACCAAGAGGAAGTTGGTCCTTCTCTTCCTTATCTACCCTCTTTTGGGTGTCTAAATTTCTAATACAATCTAATCCTTATACATAAAAGCTTGATAATACATTTGGGCTTTAGATAGGTTCTTTTCAGTATCCTTGACTCATCCCATGTATGTAACAATGGAGTCCTACTGGAGCATATCCTGTCAAAGACTGAGACCATCGATAACCACAGAACACCACAGGAGGTTTTTCCTACCCATGGCCACCAAACTCTTTATCTCCTCCCATTTTTGTAGGAAGCAAAGCTGACACAAAAAAACACAGTCTGGTTGCATTATGCACACTATCCCAATTGAAAATACTGTATGTTCATTAATATCAATACATGTGCAATATTACCTTACTTCATAGCAGATAAATTAACAGGGGGTTAAGGTTTGTTTTTGAGCACACTAACAACTAATTTGGCTAAACTACTCCAGGGAAGGTTAAGTTGGTGCTAAAGCCCACCTTCTGTTCGGGCAGAGAGCTCAGAGCTGCATGATTATGTTTATTCTTGGTGGACCAAATAGCGCCCACATTTTATATTGTGACATGATTTCTACTATATGCTTGAATTTCCACAAAGAGAGCAATGCCTTTTAAGATGCTTCTCCTCACACTTGAATTGTTCAAGAAAGTTAGGTGTAGATCCAGGCAAGGCATGTCACATAACAGGGCATCAGAGGACAGGGTTACAGAGTAATTATTTGTTACTTTTTGGGGTACTAATAGACATTGAAATAAAAAATTGATGATTGTTACAGAATTGAGAATGGGTTGGAACTTCACCAAGAGGAAGCATATTTGGAAGGGGTCTGTGTTTTCCTTATCTACCCTCTTTTTTTTTATTTATTTATTTATTTATTTTTGGGGGGGGGGGGATGAATTACCATACATGGTTGTGTTCCACCATTTCTTCATCTACCCTTCTTTCCTCTCTATCTCCCTGCAACTTGTTTGTAACCCTAAAGTTGTACATCTTGGAATTAAAGATTGTTATTATTATTTAGAGTGGTGAAGTCTGCAAAAGAGTTGAGAATTGGGTGGAGCTTCAACCAGAGAATGTATGCTTGGAGGAGGGCAGTTTGTTACTTTTCTACCCTTTTTGTGTGTCTCCTTTTCTATGTTTGTCTACCCCTTGTATGCAGCTTGGTAAAATGTTGGGTTTTATTGAATTATTTTATGTTTTGTTTTTTTTTTTGCATGGCATTTTGCAATTTTGTGTTTGTATTGGTGCATCATAGCAACTTATTTTCTATGGCTTAACTACTCTAGTGAACGCCTGTTTTCTCTCCAGAAAACTCAGAATTACAAAAAACACAAATAACTTTGGGAATTCTCATCACACTTCCATTGCTTAAGACTGCAAAATGCATAGCCAGCCTAGGCATGTCACACAAAGATGGCTGTGGAAAACCTTTTTTTTTTGTCTTCTTAATCACTTGTTTCTATTGAATATGTGTTTCTATTGAATATCCCACAGAGCACTTTCTATCTTTTAGAACGTTTCCTAATCTAGCTTGTATCTATCTCTGTCTACTTACAACTTGTATGTATCTGTATGAGGTGATGTTATGGAATTGAAGCCAATTTTATGCGCTGGAGGTTTTTCAAAGCTTTCATAAAAAAAACTTAAGATTTATTCACTTTTTTTTATGTTTTCACACATTATATCTACTTATTTTGCAAGGTTAATCTGCTCCAGGGAAGGTTAAGTCACTAAAGCTCACCTCCTGTTCAATCTGAGAGCTCAGATATTTCAAAGTGTTCCCATTCACGGTGGATCAAATGGGGTTGACCTCGTACTGTAAGATGATTTCTACTGTATGCTCGAGTTTACAGAAAGAGTGAAATGTCATTTGGGATTCTTCCCCAGAAGAATCTTTCCAGAATAATAAGTGTTGCCCCAGCCAAGTTGTGTCAGATAACATACCTGTACAGTGCTTTTCCTTATCTGATCTTATTGTGTATAATTTTCTATGTCTACCTACACTTTGTATGCAGCTTTGTAAAATGTATAGATAAAAAACGTTACTTAGTTTCTTTTCTTTAGGGCCGCCGTTGCTCTGCATTTGGTCAGTGTTCTTAAAACTGTAATTTCTTGTAATTATGTGTGTTTCATGTTGTACAGCCCAGTAAATTAAATAATCACCAAATATCATATTAGACTATTTCTGTTATAGCTATTATTTTTGTTATTGTTTACGTTGTTTATTATTGTACCAACCCTGTTAGAAGTGGTGTCGTGAGTTGGGGCTTCAGGGGCTTAAGCCCCTCATGTACTGTCAAAAACCCCTGGTCTTTTGAAGACTGTAAACATTTTACACAACAAATAAAGTACATACCAGTACAAGAAACCCATCTGTCCGTTAGCCCTTACTTTATTCCACTGTAGGCAGTTTTAAAACTTACATGTCGAGCTGTCAAACAGAACAGAACTGTACCTATGCTGGTCAACAGGTGGCACTGTTGTTAGTATACGGCTATTGGACAGTTGTCATTCATTCATTCATCCATCCATTTATTGGAAGAGTTGGTGAGGTAATAATACTAATAACTGTTGGTGAGTCAGACTCAAGGGGATAAAAACCTTATCCCTTTCAACAATATGAATGAATATCAACACCACCTGTCGGTTGGTCTATGTCAAGTATGTGAATATTCTTTCTAGCTAAAAAAAAAACAAGGACTAATTTGGGGTTTAATTTTCAGGGTCAAACACCATATCTACTTATTTTCAATGAGCATTCTATTCGAATGAGGTGTAAGTAGCATTTTATTCTAATGAGGTCTTTTTCTATCTACCCTTTGTATTAAATTTGTTAGAATGTTGGGTTTTAATGAATTGTTTTTGTTGTGGGCAGTTTTTCTGGGGTCTTAATAGTTATGTACTCCTAAGTTTATTAAAGAGGCCTCTATTATCACTGCACGTACATTACAGCAGGGTTCTTTGCTTAGCATATCTCAGGTCAGGAAATTACCTCTGGAACAGACAGGGTTAAAGGTAATGCCCAAGGGTCCAACAGGCACAGCTTGGTAGTGATGGGGCTTGAACCCCAACCTTCCCATCAACAACCCAGAGCCTTGAGCCATGACTTATGCTGGATATTTAACGTGTGCTGTGTTGTATTCATTTTTGTGGTTCAAAAAACTGGATTTGTAGAATTGAGAACTAATGTTTACATGGTAAATGGGAACAGTGAAATATTCAGAGCAAAAAGTATTCCTTTGTTTTTTTGCTTACATATGCTACTGACATGTTTGAATGATGCTGTAGTCCTAAATTATGAAGCTAAAAGAAAAAAAACTTTTTCTATGTCTTGGGAACCCCTGCATTAAATCTATGAAGAGGTTATATGTCTAAGAGACAAGTAACTACAAGTTTAATATAACTTGCAGAAAAAATGCTAGCATTTCCTTTTAAGCTTTCCAAACGTTATGCTGAAAACTTATCCAAAGTGTGGAAAGGGAGTTTGTTTATCTTTCTGGCTTTGGTTTAATGTGCAACACTTGGCAGCCACCCAACACTCTTCATGTTGAGAACATTACCACCACAGTGACACATGCTGGTGGTATCATCATGATGCTTTTCATTAACCGAAACTGGGAATCCAGTCAGGGTTTAATCCTGAAACAAATTATTAGAATGTAACCCATAGCTGATCTCGTTGCTTATTATTAGTCTATGTTTAGACATACTCTAAGAATAGTTCTGATCATTTAAATACACTTCGAATATTCTTCAGTTCTAATACGTTTGTAAAATGTATCCTGCCTGTTTTCTAAAGCTAAAATTATGCCAATCTGATAGCTCTGATTAAAGTTCATGATGAAAAAGACCAGTAGCTGTGGGTTAGTGACCATGATGGGAAAGACCGGTAGCACAGTTCCTGGCCATGACTCTGCTGATAAACCTCACTGCATGTGCGTGTGTGAAATGAGCAATGACTCTAGAGATAGACAAAGACAAGAAACATCACTGCTGGTGAGATAATATTGTCTAACTGAACTTTGTGCAAATTTTGGATGATCTGAATTTAGGACGATCTAAAATTACCTTGTGGTTCATTTGGTTTTACCTTGTGAAAAATAAATATTTCCTCAGTTGCAAGGTTTTCCTCCAGACGGAAAATACTAACAATAAATATGTTGTTTATACACATCTGATTATTTGGTTTTATGTTTTAACAGTTTCTCCTCTCTCTGCAGTGCTGTACTTTTAAAAAGCTGCACTCTCCCTGTACTTACTCTTGGTTGTTTTTTTTTTACACACACACACACACACACACACACACACACACACACACACACGCAAGCACGCACACACACACACACACACACACACACACACACACACACACACACACACACACACACACACACACACACACACACACAGAGTTTCAGGGCTATGCAGCAACAGTGGTTGTCTGCTGCTTCAGCTCAGCTCAAGGCCAGCACACAAGCACACAAACACAAGGTCAGCCTGTTCACAGCACATAAAGGAGTATATGGCAAACACACAGCAATTCTCCCCACCCTTACACACACACACACACACACACACACACACACACACACACACACACACACACACACACACACACACACACACACACACACAAATTGGCAGTATTACAGCTCCTACTAACTTCTTTAATTGTTGGTGGGGTTTTGAAAGCAAATACATACAGTAAACACAGAAATTGGTGTTGTCTCCTGAATGTTCTTTTCTTGTCTACTGTAGCCTAATGCTGTTTAACACGTCAGTAACGGCAAAACATCATTATATAAATCATTAACTACTTTCTTCTGTTTAGGATCTTGTTACAACTTTGCTTTCATTTTTTTAATCCAGGTCCAGGTAAGGTTTTGAATCAGAGCTGTTCTAACAGTAAACCACTGCATTACACACAAAGAATGATTCAAGCTGTATAAAACTGGATTTAGTTGTAAATCATTAGTGGGAGCGTTTACACAAGGACTTTGATGTTCATGAAAATTCTGAAAATTTTGAAAAAACAAAACAAAAACGTTTGCATAGTTTATTTTAGTTTAGTTTATTTCTAAAGCACATTTGCACAAATTGAGTCTTTAATAAAAACAAATCCTCATGCTAGTTCATACAATGATCATTTTAAATTGCTGTTATAGTTAATAAATATAAGGAATAAAGAAAAGACTATTTCTGGCATAATTATGAGTCAAAATAATTGGCTCTTTTTTTTTTTTTTTTTATGAAGTTCTGCCCCAAATGAGCTGTGCCATGCACATGCTTGGGAATGTACAACAGAAAAAAACAGCATTTCCAAAACTGGAAATGCTGCCATTATTTTCTATGCATGTACATGACACAGAGCTGTAATTTCATAAACTATGGCAAGTGACAATATGACCAGTGTAATTTCTTCAATTCTGTGCATATTAAGTCTGATACAATCAAGCAACATATCCAATCATTCAGCTTGAATCATGCTAAATACCAATCTTATTGTGTGGGCCATATTTTAGCAGTTTTTCCATATATGCCCAGATGAGGATGGGTTTCTTTTGAGTCTGGATCCTTCCAAGGTTTCTTCCTTATATTGTCTCAGGGAGTTTTACCTTGCCATTGTTACCTCCGGATTGCTCATTAGGGATAAATATAAATGTAGTGCACACAACATAATAATTGTGTGTATGTGTGTGTGTTTTGGGTGTGTGTGTTGGAGGTTGCTGAGTTTTTCATGGAACATTTTGTGGTTTACTTGTTCTTGTAAGGCCCAGGCTGTTCTCTGGCTTTTGTGTATTTCTTTGAAAGGGCAGTCTGTGTGGACTTTCTCTACTTCAGCTTTGACTCACAGATGAGACATGAATGCTTAGCCTTGGGTCTGTCCTTCTAGATGCAATGAAAAGATAAATCATTAGATGCACAGCAAAGCTAGTTTATAGACATTGCATCACCCTCAACCAATCGCATATGAACAAAATTTAAACTTACACGTACATAATGCCTTTTTAATTCAACATCTAACATGCTGCTGTTAAAAGATATGGTCATGTATTAAGAGTTTGGCATCCTAAAAATTCTGAACTCTACAATTTAACTCCTTTGTGGAATATGTAGAACTTAATCAAGGACATATATCCGCTTTCTGCTCAGTTAACATGTAGAAATTTGAGCAATAAAAGCAATACAGTAATTATATAGACAGAATAAGTGAGGATACATAATCTTTATATATACATCCGTCCTTGTATAATAACCTTGTTGCTTGATTCAGTTGCATGCTTCATAATGAACAGAAGCAATGGCCACTGTCTCTATTAAGTCATCAAATAAATACATATTTGTGTAGCTTTTAAAACAATGAACATGATCTCATAAGAGATTTTACATACCTCCAGGTCTAGATCTCGAGCCCTAAAGATTAAGCCACAGGTAACTTTCCCCAGAAAAAAAAACCTTTGGATTAATTTAAGGACCAATATGAAGAGGAACTAAACACAGAAGGGGGACGCACCCTCTCCTGGATAACTACCAAAAAAAAATTCTGATTAAATTTGTAAACAGAGAAGAAATATAACATGTGTTAGAAATTTCCAGGATGTTACGGATGTGAAACAGAGAGAGATACCGCAATTCTGGGAAGGTACAAGTTTCTAGGGTATCCAAGAGGCTCTAATTTCTAGGGAATTCTAGTGGTCTTGTACACTGCAGCAGAAAAGTGAATTAGAAAAAAAGACACAAACACAGATTGATGAAAATTCAAGCCTTTGTGATAGCTTTAAAGAAATTATGGAATAGACTACCACCTACAGTACTACACTACTCCATATCATGCAGCTGCCAGGAAAGAAAGCTACCATACAGTATAATCACTTCTAAAAGCTCACATCTAATGATCTCTGGCCCTACATTGAAGTATATCATGAATTATGTTGTCAAAAGCTGCATTGAGATAGATAATAAAAGCAGATCTGGTCAGAAGCCATTTATAGGTATTTTTATTTTAACCAGCGCCGTCTCAGTGTGCTAAGATCTAAACCATGTCATGTACAGTATATTATTCCTATACTGGTGAACATTTCTAGATTTTATAACGGCTATTTTGAAAGCTTGTGGTACATTTCTGTTTATTACTGTTAACCAATGTCCATTTCATTAGAGTAAAGGAATCAAAAGTCTTTTTAGAGCTGAAAATTCTATTGATTTTTTAAGTGGGTTTAGCAGTTTTCAAGATTACCAGCAGGTAGTCATGTAATTTGTCTTCAGAACTAGTTATTGGAGATGGAGAGGGGAATAAAATCACAGCCGTTTCACGTAAAATGAACGGTACTCTTCTAATAAGAATTTTCTAATGTCTAATAATAATAATACCAATCTTGTTAATTTTTTTAATTCTTCTGTGAATACTTAACATAGCATAAAATTATTTTAGCCAGGTTTATTGCTCATTGTATTCATTCATTCAACCATCCATCTTCAATAACTACTGTAGCTTTATCATGGTCAGGGTTATGGTGGATCCTTGACCAGTCCCAGTAATACTAGGCACAAAAAGGGAGCATTAACCTGATTATCACAGGCCACCACACATACACACACACACACACACACACACACACACACACACACACAGAGCCGCACAACAAGCGACAATCATAGAGGGGAACATGCAAGGCTCCACACAATAACATGCATCTCTAGATTGAACCATTACTCATGTAAATGCATGTTACATTCATTGCTGTCAAGCTGGATGTAACTCTAATACACACTTATTTCTTTATAAGCATAAGTATGGCATAAGTATTAAAACAGCTTATATAGCTTTTTCCAGAAATGTGTCTGTATCTTCAGTGTCAGTACTGTACATGAAATATTTTTTTGTCAGAGCTTGAACCTGAAATACTTTAACTCCTATCTATCTCTTTAAATCTTTCTCTTTTCCAACTACAGGTGAATCAGGTTAACCACAGTTCATCTCATTCTCTCCCTCTCCATCACTTTGCTGCTTCCTCAGGTGGAGCATCTGTCAGCGCCTTGGCCAAGATTGATGACGGTGGCCTTTACTGTGGCGGCTTCACCAGCATGCTCTGCCAGTTTTACATATTAATTTATGGCCCGCAGCAGTATAATTGAGAGGGGAGGTGCCATCGCTTTCAGAGAGGAATGAAAGTCATTCCATGGCTGATTTATGTTCCTTTCATCATCTTTTATAGTTTTTTTATAGGTCATGGAGGGCATGTATACATTGCCTTCACAGGTGAGTGCAATGGTTGATATTTTGCATAAAGGCTAAATTATAGGTTTAACACCAAGCACAGCCAATGAGAAGCTAGAAAGCTAAAAGGCACTGCACAGGAAATGGCACTAAATGATGAATGTGCCTTGTGGAATTGACATAGTAGGTATATAAATGCTAGGGTTACAGTTAACTATGGGTTAACAACTTTATATACAGATATTGTTATGTGTCCACGGAATGTTGCAAATTGACTATTGCTTGAGCGATGAAATGTTTACTGCAATAATAAATCAACTAATAAAAGATGACGTAAAATCAAAGACGGACAAATCACTAGCTCGGGTGACCGGAACCGGTGTCTGGGCTGTTTGATTTTTATCTATAGATGCCCAACAGACATATACTGTAGGTTCGCAAAGTGGTAAAATACACTAAGGCACTATATAGAATTAAATAAGAGTTTTACTTGCTACGTGAGGAGAAAACTATACATCTCAAAGGCAAAACATTCACCGATGGATAGATAATGTACTGGTGAGGTTTAAAACAGTTAGATTAAAACCAGGAGAGGTTAGGAACCATGGCTAAGAACTATTAGCTAATTAGCTCATCATGTATTACAAGATTCTGTGAGCTACTACATTTATAGCCTGGTCAGTTAGATTTCCTGGGAATGAGCAGCACAATAAAGCTTTACAGTTAAATAACCAGCCTGTTCTCTGTATTAAGAGATCCCTGATTTGAGGCTTTTATCCACCATCATCTCTTGTCTACAGCAGTTCTGAGATTTTCTACCAGCTTTTCAGACGTTCCCTATCATTAGCCAAATGCAAGCAAATTGTAAATGTTGCTGAAAGACTGAGCGCTGCTCTCAAGACCCTCATTAAAGCTGCATCATTAGCTGTGACCGTGTTGCCTTGATGATGATCTTTAGAAATGTCTATGATCATCTCTGACTGCTGTGTGTGCTGTGATTTTGGTGTCGCATGTCGCTTCGTTCTTGTCTTTGAATTGCCAGGTGATCCGTGTCTGAACTTTTCCCCTGTAGCTTCGCTCTAAAGCAGTCATTGAAATTAAAGTGAATGTTTTTTTGGGTTGGGGATGGGGTGGGGATGGGGGGTCTCAATACTTTTCAATGTCAATTGGTGGGATAAGATGCAATTTTTTTCTTTACCTGATGTAATTACACACACGTTTCGTCCTCAAGGCTATCACAAAGTGGACACAAAAACTGATGAAATGTGTTTTTTTTTAAATGTATGTAATGTATATATATATATATATATATATATGTGTGTGTGTGTGTGTGTGTTACTCTCTCTCTCTCTCTCTCTCTCTCTCTCTCTCTCTCTCTCTCTCTCTCTCTCTCTCTCTCTCTCTCTCTCTCTCTCTCTCTCTCTCTCTCTCTCTCTCTGCAACAACAAATCTGTATGCTGTCACCTGTAATAAAACCCATTTGTGGAGCACAGGATGTGAATAAGGAAGGACAAGGTCAGGGTCAGCTGACTGGTGAAGGGGAGAGAGAGCAGGACAGCACTGTGCAAGACATCCATTTTCTATCTTTTCCCACACAGACAAAACCACACACACAAACACATTTTCTTCTCACTCGTGCATGCATAGACATAAAAACAGAGATCCGACAATAATTATAAGTAGACTTTTGATTACTCTCCCTGAAGAAATGCTCTTTCACAAAGGCACGGCCTTGAGCATACGCTGCAGTGGACAGAACAAGCATTCAGAAAATTAACTGTAAAATATATATACTTTCAAAGGTTTCAAATGTTTTCCAATTCAGCAGTGTGTAATCAAAGCACTCAATATGGCAAAGTGAGAAAAAGAAAGAGAACCGGAGCAGGATATGTGAGTGGATGGAAATAGTCATGATTGGTGGAAAAAAGAAAAGGAAGCAAAAAAGTGGCCTTCGTTTTGATTTGAGGTGTTCTGACCTTGCTCTTATCCAGCCCCTGGATTAATGTCGTCTTGTGTCTGGGAAATTACTTTATGAACCAATAAAAGACAATTATTTATTCTGCAGTATCTCATCCGTCATGCTGCACTCAAAGCACAAATTTGTTCCCACTGACTTGCTGCATTTCTATTTACGTGTCTGCTTAGAGTCAATGTGTAAGCACAAAGGTCCAACCATCAATGGGACCTCAAAACAAGTGTTTAAGAAAACTGTTAAAAGGGAAACCAGTCTACCACTGGTACCTAAACATATTTTGATTAATCATTAATGATGAGTGTGTGGGTCTTGCTTTGCTTTCGAAACAGCTTCATGGCAAACATTACACGAGATGTTATAAACATTCTGGTCCATGTTGATATGAATCCAATAATTCATGCAGATTTTTCAGGTGCACTTGCATGCCTGAAATGAGCAGTTCCACCATATCACAAAGGTGTTGTATTAGATTCAGTGACTGGGAAGACCACAGATGAACACTGACCTTATTGTCATGTTCATGATCCCAGTCTGAGATGACTTTTGCTTTGTGACACTATCAAGGTGGAAGTTAGTTATTAGAAAATGGTTAAATTATGGCCATGAATTGATGCACATGGACAGCAATGATACTCAAAGTGGCAGTGGTATTCAAGTGATCATTCATATAAACGGCCTAAAGTGCAACAAGAAAACATTCCAGCACAGAATTACACCAAATCCACCAGTATTGAGAGTTGAAACAAGGTTGGTTGATTCCATGGATTCATGCTGTCAAAACCAAATTCTGACCCTGTAATCTGTGTGCCTTGGCAAAAAAACAAGATTCATCAGACCAAGCTACAATTTGCCTGACCTTACGGTTAATGCTCTGGGTTTTCATGTGGAAAGTCATGGTTCAAGCCGCATCACCGCCAGGCTGCCACTTTTGGCCCCTTGAGCAAGGCCCTCTGTGCTCTCTGCTCCATGGACTCTGTATCGCAGCTGAGCTCTAATTCCAACTTCCAAAGATGGGATATGAGAAGCAAAGTGTTTCATTGTGCTGTAATGTATACTGTATGTGACTAAATAGAGAGGGATCATCCAAAATGTTGGTGGTTTTGTGGAGGTTGTGCATGAAAATTCCTAAACAATCCAACAGTAAGGTCCCTGGTGGATTAGTTGTTAGGCTTTGGTTAGGCTTACTGCCATGGCCCAGTTTTGATTCCTGGCCAAGGAACCGGCTCCAGCCACTGGGTTGCACGAGGTATTATGCTCCCAGTGATGGTCCCAAGTATGGATACAATGGCATGCAAAAAAGACTGAGGGAGACTGTGACTGTCCCTGAAGATTTTACATCACTTCTGTTAGGATCCTGGACATGCACAATATTTTAAGCCCTTGTGTGGCACTATGATGTCCAATTTATAGTATATTCTCACCTCACACCAGTATTCTTGTGATGGACGCCTGACCAGGATAAAGTGATTAAGGAAGACTAATGAATAATTCCTATATTCTTAAGTTTGGTTATTTAAGTTCTTTCTTTTTTTTCAGGTCAGGCCACAGATTTTCTTTAAGTGGTTAAACTCTGTATATCTCACAACCATTTCTGTCTATGGCAAAATTTTAACCTAGTGAAAGAAACACCCAGGTTTTGGGTTTTACTGGAGCATCAAAAATCTACTGCAGGTTAAGTGGGATTTTTGTAGGCAGTCCCATTCCCCCAACCCCACACTTTTTGGCACTCATTCCAAGTTTTATATCAGTTTTTCCACAACACACAATTTCAATTGTTTTTAAAAACAATACTTGAAAAATGAAATGGACTTATCCATGATTAACCCGCCTTATCCACAAGGCACGACTGAACGTTTTGAAGGATGTAAACAACCTAAAGCAAATGCTATGGCCTTTGTAGTCACAATTTCTTTTAAATATAATGCTGTTCATACCTCTTGTATATTTCCAGAAAATGTGCAAAATCTCTGCCAAGGCACACTGAAGCTGTTCGGGCAGCTTACGGCGTCTTAACTAAGTCCATTGCTCTCAAAACAGATGTGTGTTGTTTCTTCTTTGTTTTAAAGTGAAGGGTGGGGATTTTGTGGTCAGTCCACCATAAACAGAGGAAAGAGTGAATCTAAAAGTTCTCTAAGATTTTTTAGACATTCATTCTTTTCTCTAATTAGATTGTAGTTCTGTGTAAAAAAAGAATCAGCTATAAGCACAAAAGTTTGAGCCACAAGGTCTCCATGCAAATGAACAGAGGGACTGCTTTATATCATGAGACCTTGGGCCAAGCAGACAAACCCCATGTGGACTGCATTTCCAAGCCACGGTTTTCTTTTTAATGCTCTGCCATATGCCTCGTGTCTCCTTGAAATGTGATTTAAGTCAGTAAAATGTTCGTTTCCATGTATGAATCATATCATGTATCGTGAAGATGTTTGCACAGATCACGGCTGCCATGTTCTCTTCAGAATTACTGGAACATCTCAGCATCTGTTTGAGACGAAATAATACTGCTGCATGTCACTGTATACAGTGCAGTATTGCTGTTTTGCCTGCAGTGCTGTGGTTGAAAGGCCTGTGCTGGAGTCTGTAGGCTTGTATCTATCTTTGACACTGATGTTGCATTAAGTCCTGTTTACCAGGTAAAATGTCGCAGTGCTTATTGTTTATTTCTGTGCCAGAGAAAGTACAAATTCATTATTTTCCAAAAAGAACAGAACAAAAATGTTTCAGTAAAAAAGTCCTTTGAGTATCACATTTAAATACACTTTTTGTTGCATGTAAAACTAGAAGACAGATGCAACTGCAGATCTTTTTATTCAAAGGTGCAAAATACAGTAAAAAACAAAAAGAATCATAAATGAGAGATTTGAGGCAAAAACAAATAATAAAACAAAGCTAGACTGAGCCAAGGGACCTAAAACACTGGGATGGTGCTAATCATATGAGGCACACCTTCCAAATAATGAGGTCATGTGACCCATGCTGGGGCTGATGGGAAATGTAGTTTTTTTTTCTTCATTCACCTGTTTTAAATATGTTAATATTTATGTTAATGGATTTGTTGATTATGTTTTTGTTTTATACTGAAAAATAACATTTTAGTTTAATATTTACAAAAGCTGTTTAAAGATACTGTGCTTATTATTACCATTCATTTTAACTAAGAAAACTATTTTCTTTATATAAGTAGATCTAAAAAATATCAAAATCACTCACATTCACAGAGCTTCATTTTATTTGATATAATAGCTGAACGTTTCATGAAATAAAGTGATTTTGACTTTAAATTGATTTTATATTCAAAATATATTCTGCACATAAAGACAGCAATCCCGCGACAGGAGCTCCAGGCGCTCTCTTGTGGCCAATGTTACAAACTGCAGCGGCACGCATAATGTGTCACACATTCAATTTATTTGTATAGCGTTATTAAAAATTTTCTTTGTCTCGAATTAGTTTTATAGAAGCATTGAAGCAGAACAAATATTTTAAAGTTTAAGTAATTATTTTTTATTAGTTTTTACTAGTTTTACTAAATAAAGAACAACATTTGTTCTTACATTACAAAAAGCTAATCTGAAAAAATAAATATGAGTAAGAAATCATCTTATTTTATTACAGCATTGCTCATTTGTTGCAGTTGTTTTGTTATGGTTGTGTTTTATCACCCTGAATACAACTTACAAATTTGGCAAAAAAAAACAAAAAAAAAACAGAGATGTTATGTAAATTTTTGAAAATACTACTACTACTACTATTATTATTATTATTATTATTATTATTAATAATAATAATAATAATAATAATAATAATAATAATAATATATCATTTATTTATGATTTTTTTTTATTAAATTAACATGTTTTTCAACCAAAATACAACCTGCTCTGCTACTTGAACCATTCATGATATATTTTTTATTATTTTATTACATTTTCCTTTGTCCCCCACAAATAAAATGTAATCCATGTGATTTACTTCACCCTCAGTGGAGTTGTTATCAAATAAATAAATAAATAAATAAATGAAGTATATATAAAATTGGATGGTTCTTCAGCCTTGGAAAAGAGAACTCTACCATATAAAGATAAATCGTTTTCAAGGCACAAATAATTGAATATATTCCCTTTAGAAAAAAATCTGTCTGACTGCAAGGTTTTTATTATATGAATGAGCAGGTATTTTATTGTATCCTTTGCCGGAATATTTGTTTTGGCATTAATGTCATCACAATCATGAAGGGACTCATGAAGAGATCATGAATCATGAAGGGGTTTAAAAACAACAAGAATAAATTAAAAAAAATTATTTTTTGTCTTCACAATCCTAGTCTTTTGTTTAGGAAAATGAAATAAAATCTTTGGCATGTCGTGCATACTGTACGTCTAGCATTCAGACATTTTACTATGATGTCAGTTCAACAAAAATCCATAGAAAAAAACAGGAGTACAAAAATAATAAAGTGTATCCCTAATGAGCAAGCCAGAGACAATGAATAACAATTCTATTTTATTTAGTGTTTTACTTTAATAAAGAGCGATAAACAATAACCGTACTCGATCACAATGTTAAAAACTGACGTATAAACAGCTCATGTAAATGAACTGAATAGAAAAATATTGCTAAGAGTTTTTAGACATTGACCTGTACATCAAGACACACACGATTATTCATTTATTTCCAGTTTCTTGTCCTCTAGCATTATTTCAATCAATAACAGCAAACAAAAGCAGGTTGTGTCCTCTGGTGGACAAGTCGCTGTTCGTGGTGTAGCAGAAACCTGCCGTCTCTGGAGGATTAACCGGCAGCGTCTCTGGGAAGCACAGAAATAATGACAGATGACTAAACAACGCCTTCAGCCTGAGATGTTGAACTGAGATGTTCAGCTCTCCACTCTTGAAGCTTCGTGAAGATTTGTTTCATTTTTCTGCATTCTGTCTGACAGCTTTCTGAAGGAAAGCCAGGAATCCAGCAAGTGTAGGCTTGGATTCGGTGTGATTTTTGGATGTGTAAGTTCTGCACTGAAGAGTGCTCATGGTCTGATGCCAGCTCACATAGGACTATACCCATCGAGTGGCTCTCCATCTGCTGAACGTGCTCCTGGTATCCCATGCTCCGTAGAGAGCTTTCACAAAGCATCTGTGTAAAACAGAATGTTTTGTACGTTGCTTTCTTAATACGAGACGCAGCAAAGTCCAGTAAATATGAGAACACACTGCAGAGAAGAGCAAAACACACACTTACCTTGTTGTGTTTTTCTGTGGATGAATCAGCGATGAGTCAGGAGTTGTAAAAAGCTCTGAGAGTTTACAATGCCCATGTTCAGCTTTTATAACCAACTTTATGGCAGACACACCGGACACCTGACACTTAACTACTAAACCGAAACAATCTTCTTTTCTCATAAAATCTGGGACTTTTGGCATACAGGATCAGTTTCTTTGTACTTTTAATGTTTGACTTTTTGAGGCAGTCTACAGTTCAACTCAGTCTGGACTTGTAAGGACTTTCCATGAAGGAATAGTAAACAGAAAAATGAAACAAAAAGAAACCATGATGTAGAAAATCTAAGGTAGTAAGTATAAATAATCAGAAGAAGAAGAATAAAAAAAAAGACATATGAACAGAATCCAGCACTCGTACTCCTTAAACTGAAGTGTTATTAACTTCTGGATCTATCATTGTTTGACCTTTAACAGTTACTTCCAGCTGCTGGTATGGTATCAATAACATATGGAGATATGTAACACTAAACACTAGATACCGATGTAGCATAGTTTAATGAAACCCAGAGATCTTCCAAAGGCTGTGAGGATCACCTAGATATCCACTTCCTGTAGCACTTAACCTACACAAGGTCATGGGGAGCCTGGAGCCTATCCATAGGGACTCATGGTACAAGGTGCTGGACATCTTGGACAGGGGGCCAACTAATTGTACACACACTGACACACTACAGACAAGTTAGAGACACCATCTTTGGAATGAGGGATGAAACTGGAGGAAACCCCACATGCAAACTCTATACACACAGTATGGAGGCAGGATTTTAAGGCTCTGGGTTGTTGATCAGAGGATCAGGGTTCACGCCCCAGCACTGCCAAGCTAACCCTCTATACTCCAGTGGTGCTGTATCATGGCTGACCCTGTGCTCTGACCCCAACATCCAAAGTTGGGATATGTGAAGAAAGAATTTCACTGTGCTGTAATGTCTATGTGACATAATAAAGGCTTCTGTTCTATATATATCAAATGGGGAATTTCTTAGAAGTTTTCATTGTGATTGTACTGTAGGTGTTCTGGTTTAAGACATCAAGTGAGTGGCAATTCTGTAAAAAACTGAGAAAGGACAGCTGAAGAACACTAGAAAGAAAGAGAAAGAGAAGTAACCAGGGAGTAACTGCAGTATATTTAAGTAATTATTGAAATAATAATTATAAAAATGTAATTAAATCACTACATCACTGAGCAGTAATTATCTTAAGAGGTGGGTGGAAACCCCTTTGAATGTAATCATGAATGTAGTGTGTGTGTGTGTGTGTGTGTGTGTGTGTGTGTGTGTGTGTGTGTGTGTGTGTGTGTGTGTGTGTGTGTGTGTGTGTGTGTGTGTGTGTGTGTGTGTGAGCTAGAAGGAGGGGTTTGATTTGCTAATTAATTATTAAGGATTAAAAGTAAAGCCCATCTGCAGACTCCATCCTTCAGCCTGTTGACAGAAGCAGCTACATTCACGACAGCACTGCTACAATGGTAAGAACACACTCGCTCCTTTTCTGATTACTGACTATAAAATATATTCATTGAGTGAAATATATACATTTGTAATAGTTAGCTCTATTGTGTGCGAGTGTGTGTGTGTGTGTGTGTGTGTGTGTGTGTGTGTGTGTGCGTGTTTGTGTGATATCCTATAGTAGTACTATTACATCACAATTCAGATGCTTGTGTGTATAATGAGTTTTCATGCATACTGTATGTTCACAAGTATATTCCATCCTGTTAGTATGGCTTCATTAACACGTGTTTGAGGACGTTAGTAGTGGAGAAGTTTGGAGAAGAGACGTGGGATCAGCTACGGTATGTTAAAAAATATTTAGCTATAGAGCGATCCGTCCTGCTCCTTGTGGCTGAAGTCATATCTCCTCAGGTTACTGGCAGAAGTCCAAGACACCTTTATGACCTACGAAATTTACGATGATGTCATCACCATTCGTCTGGTGCAAGAGGCTTGCAAAATGCTGGGTGAGAAACATTTCAATCGTCCTCCTTAATCTGCTTAGCTTCTTGTCTTTCAAATGATCAGTGGCAAGGCTGAGCTATAAAGGAAGTAGTGTAGTGGATGCAGAGCTTTGTGTCTCCAGATGCCACTAACCTCTTTTCTTTTCTGCACTTTGTCCAAGTTTGTTTCTTTTGTTCAGCTTGCTTTCATTTATTTCATCTTCTTCAGCTTGCTAACATCATGCGTTTCATAAGTGTGCTGAATTCCTATTTAGAAATGCTCTGTATGAGTCCCAGGGTCAAATGCAGCATTGAGAATCTCAGACAGAGATTTAAAAAAAAAAAGAAAAGAAAAGAAAAGAAAAGAAAGAAGAAGGTCTTTGGGAGTTTGTGGGCAGTCTCTGTATGTGTGATGACCTTGGGGACATTTTGTGCTGTTAAGAGACAGAGTGTGATGGTGTTAACAATGTCCCCGTGACGGCTGTCCACCGAGAGCAGTGTGGTGTGTCACAAGATGCGGACAAGGACAGGTGTGAACCTCTGGACACGCACTGGTCTCACATGACACTGAAATTTTTTGTCTCTTGTGTTTCAACCTCTAGATGTTTCTTCTGAAGTGGTGCTGAAGCTTTTTGGAGAATATTTCTTCAGCTTTTGTAAGATGTCTGGCTACGACACCATGCTGCGCACCCTCGGTGGAAATTTGGTTGAATTTATTGAAAACCTTGATGCCCTCCATAGTTACCTGGCTTTATCTTATGAGGTCTGATTGGTACTAATATTGTGTGTTAACTTTCTTCTTCTTCTTCTTCTTCTTCTTCTTCTTCTTCTTCTTCTTCTTCTTCTTCTTAATGAATGCTTGTCTTCATGTACGCCTCCTTGTTTTTTTTTGTTTTTTTAACTGTTAAACAGTATTCAGTTCCTTCAGGATTTCACCATTTTGCCAAACACAGAAATGAACAAAAAGATTTGGAGCGAGAACGTTTGGGACGTGTGACATCATCACAACATGCATTCTGTGTCAAATACTCAGTGAAATACAGGCTTTCTGTTGTGTGATTAAACTGTATACCTCAGTGCTGGTGAATCATTCAATCTGACTGGTGTTAATTAGTGTACTAGTACAGTAGCTCTGACAACTGCTTGGGTTAGTATGTCAAAAATATACATTTAAAATGTCATGTTTCCATGGTAATAGCTAATTCAGGACAAAGATGGAAGACTGATAAAGTAAAAGTATGCACACTATCAAAGGCATTGATCAACATCGGGCCCAGCTGTGTGTTCATCCTTACATAGGGCATAAGAAGCTCTGTTTGTGTAGCGCTTTGAACAATGTTGAACTTTACAGTCTGTGCTGCTTCCACAGGAAATGAACGCTCCTTCTTTCCGAGTGGAGCGAACGAAGGACGACAGGACTCTGCTCCACTATTACTCAGACAGGAAAGGACTCCACCACATAGTGCCTGGTACAGACTGTACACACAAAATAAGCACTAATTGCTGCCAGAGTCAGAAATAACTGCTGTCTGACCTTAAAATTAACCACAGTGGCCAATTCCGACAGCAGAAAAAAAAAACACATTTATTCGCCCTCTTGTTCTTTTTGTTGTTTCCATGACTACACCACAGGCATAATTGAAGCGGTTGCAAAGGATTTCTTCGGCAGCAAAGTGACCATGAGCATCCTCGAGCAGCCCGAAGAGGCAGAGCGCACAGGAAAGAGGGAACATGTCATTTTCCTAATGACACAAAGAAGCGAAGGGACAAAGGCTAAAACTCAAGCTGACGGTGGAGAGCAGCGAGAGGTCGAGGAGATGGTTATGTCAGGTAGGACCACCTGTCGCACAAGTCAGGTGTGTCGCGCAGCACAGTGTGCAACTGAACTGGGTGTTATAGCCTTGTTTTCTAAAATATAATAAGATAATACATTTATCTGAGGGCAGTGGTGACTCAACTGGTTAATGCGCTGGGTTGTTGATTGGAGTATCACAGCCAAGCTGCCACTGCTGGGCCCTTGAGCAAGGCCCTCAACCCTCCCTGCTCCAGGGGCGCTGTATCATAGCTGCCCCTACACTCTGACCCCAACCTCCTCAGTTGGGGTATGTGAAGAAAAGAATTCCACTGTGCTGTAATGTATATGTGGCGATAATAAAGGCTTCTATGCCCCCGTTCTAAATAATAATATCATTGTAGAGCCAAATGGAAATAAATTCAAATAGATTTTTTATTTTGCTTCTGAAATACTGTTCGTGTGTGTGTGTGTGTGTGTGTGTGTGTGTGTGAGAGAGAGAGAGAGAGAGAGAGAGAGAGAGAGAGAGAGAGAGAGAGAGAGAGATTGCATGCATTTGTTTAAACACAACACATAATACAGCTCTTTTGTCTTTCCATTCCAGAGAGTATCCATCAGTCTTTCTGCCCCAGTTACCCACAGAGACTGTGGATTGATGAGGAAGCCTTCTGCAACGCTTTCCCTTTTCATATCGTGTTTGACCAAGATGTAAGGCTTTGTTTTTGGTTTTTTTACTAATTTATTTATTGTACTTTACTCATGTTTACTACTGTTGAAAATAGCAATAATCAATAATTAACTAAAAAGGTTGATAAAGTTTAGGTCTATGTTCATATGTTTTGGTTATTTCTTCTTTTCTATGTTATAACGATCCCTGACTGTAATACTGACTAACACACATGTAATACACATGCACATGCACACACATGTAATACATGCACACACAACTCACATAACTCAGTGAGAAACACAAACAGGGTGAACCCAGACACACAGGTATTGTAAACTTACTGTCCCAAACTCTTAACAACTAAAGTACTTCCACTGGCCTAATATGCAAAGCAAGTTCAGAGCCACCATGTCAAGACATTTACTGCTAAAGTGTGTGTGTGTGTGTGTGTGTGTGTGTGTGTGTGTGTGTGTGTGTGTGTGTGTGTGTGTGTGTGTGTGTGTGTGTGTGTGTGTGTGTGTGTGTGTGTGTGCATGTGTGTGTGTAGCTGATTGTAAAACAGACTGGCGTAAACATACAGAAGTTTGTGCCAGGGCTGCAACAGCCAGGGATCCGCCTGAATGAATACTTCAGCGTGGTCCATCCTGAAGTGACACTCAACATCTACAGCATCAAGAAGTTTATCAACAGCCAGTTTGTACTGAAGACCAGAAAGGAGATGCTTCCAGAAAGCTTCCAAAACCAGTCCATGCTCAAATTAAGAGGTATTATTTTAACTTTGTATAAGTATTTGGATCAGGAGTCAACCCTAGAACACCTACTGTAGAATCACACTTGGGGAAATTTTATGCTGGAGATGTAACATTCAGAATAGTTTTGTGAGGTAGGAGGAAACCCATGTGTACATAAGAAGAACATGGAGAGAAACTTCACACAGACCTAATGACAAATCACTGAAACAGCATCATGGCATCACCTGAGATTGAGTACTTATGTGCCACATGTGCTGGCATTGATTAACTGTTGGTGTCTCCCGCCATGTATAGTGTTTGATCCCAATGTACTGTATGCCACTTGATTTTGTTGATCATGTGCTTTTTAGGTCAGATGGTATGGATGGAGTCTCTGCAGTGTATGGTTTATCTCTGCTCTCCTAAGCTGCGCAGTCTGCAGGAGCTGGAGGAGCGCGGCCTACACTTGGCCGACATCGCTCAGCACGACACCACGCGCGACCTCATCCTGCTTAACCAACAGCGGCTAGCCGAGATCGAGCTCTCCAACCAGCTCGAGCGTAAGAAGGAGGAGCTGCGCATTCTCTCTCGCCACCTAGAAATCGAGAAGAAGAAGACCGAGACGCTGCTGTATGCCATGCTACCACGTCATGTCGCTAACCAGCTCAAAGAGGGCAAGAAGGTGGAGGCAGGTAAAGGAGGAAGTGGACTGACAGGCATTCACACTCATGGCCATGACATACACATGCACAAACTTACTCGTTTAAATCTGTTACAGTAGCTCTCTTTAGGTCCACTGCAGGAATTTAGTGAAGTGCAGTTGAGGAACCACCTGAACACAGGTTATTACTAAACTGGGAACTAGCTGAGGATGGGTGGGTGGAAACGGGTAGCTTTAGTTTTCACCCTGCAGTGGCACACCTTGAATGTTACACCAGTCCATCACAGGATACAATAAACACACACACTTAGTAGCCAGTTGAACTACCTGCATGTTTGTAGAAGGTGGGAGGAAACCTTTCAAAATATTACAACAGACAATAATTATAACAAAATATAAGAATATTAAAAATAATTTTAGAGCAAATGATGACGGATCTTAAAGCGACACCCCTGAATTAAATCTGTATGTTTTTCCTATTTTTATAGTTATAATCTTTTGCATTCATTTCTGTACGTGTTTTCCGATGTGGTGTCACATCAGGTGACTTCAAGGTGTGCACTATACTCTTCAGTGATGTGGTCACCTTCACGAACATCTGTGCAGACTGCGAGCCCATCCAGATCGTCAACATGCTTAATGCCATGTACTCCAGGTTCGACCGCCTCACAAACGTCCACGATGTCTACAAGGTGAGAAGAAAACCCAGACAATGTCTGCTGAGTAACTGTCTGAAAATTGAGTATATTCAGAGAGATTGAAAAATCTTCTAGAACTTTTTTGGCATTGAAGTGATGCTTTTACCAATGTGATTGTTTATTGTGCATTGCTAATAGTGTGACAAGCACAAGTTAGCTGTTTACTCCATTTTTCTTTTCTGTTTTTTCCCTGAACTCGTGTGATCCGTTGCAGGTGGAGACGATTGGCGATGCTTATATGGTGGTTGGTGGTGTGCCCATTCCCAAGGACACACACGCTGAGCGCGTGGCCAACTTTGCTTTGGGTATGAGGATTTCTGCCAGGGAGGTGAAGAACCCTATCACGGGACAACCAATACAGGTGCTTATCTGTGTTTCACTGTGGTCAGGGGGAGATTTTTGCAGCTGTGTTTATCAACGTGTTTTTCAAAACTGTTATCTGTGTGTGTTTCAGATCAGAGTAGGTCTACACACTGGGCCTGTGCTCGCTGGTGTGGTAGGTGACAAAATGCCTCGCTACTGTCTATTTGGAGACACAGTCAATACAGCCTCCCGAATGGAGAGTCATGGAGTCCCTGACAATATACACATGAGTCCTTTTACCTACAGGTACCATACGTTTGAAATAAATCCACAAATCTGACATAACACTGTAAAATAATGTACAGGAAACTATAACTACTGTATACTCTGAATAATAAGAAATGCATGTGACACACTGACAGGTTGTGAGGGTTTAGTCATGATGTGAGTGTTTTGATTACAGACAGTGGTGGAATTCTCTGACTGTAGGTGGAAAGGTCTAGAAAGGTCTGAAGTTCAGACAGGAGTCCTGATGATTTGGTTTAACACTGGACAAAATATTGAGCATAAGTTGTAGTAGTCAGATGTAAGCATGTTCAGTCACAGTTTAGGATCAGTGTAAAGAGTTGTTGCTGATTCAGTCTCACTTCCTGGTTGGAAGATTCAAGTGTCCTTTACAGGTAACCTGCTATGAGTACTTAAACTTTTTTTGGTAAACCTTACTCTACAGATGACTTCTGACAAATTTGGGGACAAAGTTTGAACACACAGTAGCGAATTATTTTTTATTACTGTTACAAAATCCAAGCTGGCAGAAAATCTTAAAAATCTTATTAGTAAGAAACTGACATTATACTGTAGGGTGTGTTGCATTTGTCTCAACTCAATAAATCCACAAATGCTGGCTTTAAATTTTAGATAAACAAATTCAAAGCTATGATCTTAAATGTACTTCCAGATTACTTGGCCCCAATTTGGTCAGAATGTTCCATAGACCTTCATCAATCAGTGTGCCAAATTTCACAGCTTGTTACTGAGAGTCTCTATGGACTGCCATAAACACCTGAGCTAGAAGATGAAGAATTACAGAAGAATTAGGCCCCCTAATAATAATAATAATAATAATAATAATAATAATAATAATAATAATAATAATAATAATAATAATGGGGTTTTAATTTTGTGGTAGTTTAGAGTGGGCTAAACTTCAAATTCACCAAACACACACACACACACACACACACACACACACACACGCGCGCACACACACACAAACACACACACGCACACACACTATTCTAAAACGATTTTCATCTCCTGTACTCTGGTTGTGTTTTGGCTTCATGTGCTTGTCTGTCATCTATGAAGTGTTCTGAAGGATAAGCAGTTTGAGATCCGTGAGAGAGGTGAGATCCAGGTGAAGGGCAAGGGTCTGATGACCACCTACTTCCTGCTCCAGAACCTCGTTCTGACTGAGGAGCAGATAATGGGCCAAGCGGAAGATCTCTGTCTGTACAGAGATGACCATAAGGAACTGGACCAAGCCACAGATGGTTTGATCTTTTCTATGAACATTTTTTCTCTTACAAACAAATTGAACTGAATTGAATGTTCATAATGTCAGTTTGGAAAAGTTTGGCTGTTGTCGTTCTCACTAGATGGAAGAGAAGTGGGAGAAGAGAGGACATCTCCAAGTAAAGAACAAAGCAGCTCCTCCCCTTATCTGATTTCTGACGACCCTACTCCCGTCCCTGCCTCAGATGACACGTTCCCTGCAGCCGACTCTCCTCATCATGATGTGCTTCATTATGTGCCTGATTACTCAGAGCCCGTAGAGAACGGCCTTCCTTCAGAAAACGCCATCAACTCCCGACTCTGCATGCTTCTATAACACAAAGTACAGTCACACATTAGATACAAAAACTCTAGTTTAAAATTGTATAAAGAAAACTTAAACTAAAAGGGCATTATGACAGATACTTATGTTTTGGTGATACATAAAAGATCAGTGCAGATATTTGTCTGAAATCCGAGGATAATTAAAAGATAGTAATATAAATCAGCCAGAACGTCAACAATTGACACTAAAGTTGTATCAAAAAAGCGAGAGATCAATGATTAGCCTCTGCTGCGTACAGTAAGTAAGTGTATAAATCTTTTTTTTTCCCTCCTAAATGGGCTGTTAATGCAACTTGAAATAAATTCTAATATAACTGTTCCACAATGAAAATAATATGTTTTGATATAAACCTGTGTAATATTATTATTATTATTGTATTACTGGTGTTTATTGAATTGCAATAAAAAATAAAAACTGGTATTATGTGTCTTCTGCTGTAATATATACAGTATCATTAACTTTACTGTAGAGTTGTCGGCTGACCTGGAGGATCATCAGCATAGTTTCCTTACCAAAAAGCCGACAGGATTTTTCCGTTAGCATTTGGATTACTGCAGAAAATCAACTCCGACATAAGTTTATTCTTCTTACACTATTTTGTCCATCAATATAATCTTAACGAATGAACACAACTTTCATGAATCGGCAAAACTAAAAACGCTGAAGTTAGGCGTTACAGTCACATGACCTCAACAACATTACCAAACTCTATCAGTGGAGAATCTGCGTTTGCTACGTAGTGAGAAACATGACATTTGTTTTGGAAAAAATCTTTAACAAAGTCACAAAAAAATTTACCCTATTAATGTTGATTTCATTATGAAAGCAACAAGTTTGCTAACAAAGTGTTAAATGTTGGTTAAAGCTCATCATCAACAGGAAGTCTCTCTCTCACGCACGCGCGCACACACACACACACACGCGCACACACACACACACACACACACACACACACACACACACACACACACACACACACACACACACACACACACACACACACACACACACACACACACACACACACGTTTCTTGGGGACTGACCTGTCTTATGTCAGCTCCAGAAAACCCCTGTTGGATTTTGTGGAAAAAACCCTTCATAGCTACAGTATAACATTCTGATACAAAGGGTCTCTAAAACTTTACTGTGTGAGAAGACTTGCTTTAGAAAATCTAGCCAAACAAAACTGAACACATAGGTAGTTATAATAGTTAGATGTCAGGATTAAAGCAAATAAGAAATCAGATCAATGTTATGTGCCTGTACGTTCAAACGGCAGCTACTGTATAAAACATTCAGTGTAATTAGTCTGTACAAAAACAGCAAACAAACTAGAATCTGCAAACAAACTGAGGTGTTTTGGTTCTGTGCATGTGCTCATCATCATGCTGTGGTTCCTCAATAGTGATGCTTACACTCACCCGATAGGTATTCATTACAGTATATATTAATAAACGTAGATATGATGAAGGGTGTTTTTCGGTGTCCGTGTCTGCTTGTGTGATTTACAAAGTTCCACAAACCTTTTGCTTTTCAACTGTTGAATTTCGGAAACATTCACATCAAGGTCTAATTTCTCACAGCTCTGTGAGCACCAGCTCTCCATCTAGGAGAGGCATGAGCCCTAGGGCCACACTTCATTTTACACTTGTTTTCTCCCTACACGCAGTGCCTTGTGAAAACACAACCGAGCTAACACACTGCACTAATCACTCTCTGGAGAAATCATCGATGTGCCCCAGAGTATGTGTTTTTTTTTAAATAAAAATCAGATGTGCAGAAAACAGAAGGTAAACATCATATTTTTATATGAAGAATTAAAATGACACCAGGTTTACACCCACACTCGTGTTGCTACCTGAATGATCAGTGACTGAGTTCTCCATGAGCCCCTTGTTAAACTGCCCACTGCTTACAGCTCCTGTACAGTATTTATTTTTCCTGCACCTTCTACATAACTCATTTCCAGAATGGATATATGATTGGAAGGTTCATCTTTTCACACTGAAGACAACTGAGGGACTCGGACACAAATAGTACATAGGCTGCAAATGTTTGCTGACGCTCAAGAAGCTGGAGCAGGCGTGTAAACTTTTAAACACGACGATCAATGTAGGAAATTGCTATTAGTTTACAATTACATAGATCTACATATATGTTTTACTGCCCTTCAGATTCTACATGAGCTATTTGCATGTTTGCCAGAAGAAAAATTATAACAATTTACACTGATTGTCTTGTTCAAAAGTTTTAACCCCCCTGGCCCTCCATGCATCAGTAAATCTTTACAGTTAATTGCTCAGGACAAACAAGGGACTCGGGAACAACTACCAGAAACCAGGAAACAACACAGAGTATTAAAATCCATTTAATTGTGTACATTTAGTTATTATTGTGTCTTGTGTTTATCTGTTATGTGAAATAGCTTATTCAAGGATGCAGTAAATAAAAACAAAACACAATTTTTATGATCTTATTAATTTTTTTTCAATCCTACAAATCATATGAATTTATGAGGTGTACAACCTTACAACATCAAACACCTCCTGGTGGTTCGGGTTCATTTCCAAGGCAATAAACCAGTGCCCATCCCAAGCCTGGGTAAAATGGCGGGGTTGCGTATAGAACGGCAAAACTGGACCACGTGATCTACTGTCGAACCTGCAACTGTATGACCAAACCTCTATATAATTAACACTAAATTTGTTGTATATTTGTAACAGATGCTAATCAGTTTATGTGCTTTTGTATTTCTGCCTTCTGATTGGTCAGAAGCTTCTATTTTTTTGTCGCACTAATTACCCACCCTATATACTGTATACCCTATGTATTGTTTCACTGTTTTCTCAGTCCTTATCTTTTGTTTCCTGGATTCTGTTGCTGGTGTTCTGACTGATTTGTATTACAGTTGTCTAGGGTTCGTTAATATTTTCATTAAATGTTAGTTTCCCTTTTGTCATATTATCTCTTTATCTTACTGTCTTACTATATATACTGTACATACATCTCAATAAATTAGAATGTCATGGAAAAGGTCATTCATTTCAGTAATTCAACTCAAATAATGAAACTTGTGTATTATATAAATTCAGTACCCACAGACTGAAGTAGTTTAAGTCTTTGGTACTTTTAATTGTGATGTTTTTGGCTCACATTTAACAAAAACCCACCAATTCAGCCAAAAAAAAAATTTGAATATTTTGACATGCCAGTCAGCCAATCATCTTCAAACACCTGCAAAAGTTTCCTGAGCCATCAAAATGGTCTCTCAATTTGGTTCACTAAACTACACAATCATGGGGAAGACTGCTGATCTGACAGTTGTCCAGAAGACAATCATTGACACGCTTCACAAGTAGGGTAAGCCACAAACATTCATTGCCAAAGAAGCATATATACATAGAGTGCTGTATCCAAGCATGTTAACAGAAAGTTGAGTGGAAGGAAAAAGTGTGCAAGAAAAAGATGCACAACCAAACAAGAGAACTGCAGCCTTGAGAGGCTTGTCAAGTAAAATCCATACAAGAATGTGTGTGAATGGGACAAGGAATGGACTGAGGCTGGGGTCAAGGCATCAAGAGTCAAGAGTTTTTTGAAAACCAAAGTCACTGCACCTGGTTACCAAGAACTTTTAGAGCACTTCATGCTTCCTTCTGCTGACCAGCTTTTAAAAGATGCTGATTTCATATTGCCCACACTGCCAAAAGCACCAAAAGTTGGTTAAATGACCATGGTGTTGGTGTGACTGACTGGCCAGCAAACTCTCCAGACCTAAACCCCATAGAGAATCTGGTATTGTCAAGAGGAAAATGAGACCAAAAAATAAAGATGAGCTACAGGCCACTGTCAAAGAAAACTGGGCTTCCTTACCAGCTCAGCAGTGCCACAGACTGATCACTGAGCAGTGCCAGGCCAAATTGAGGCAGTAGTTAAAGCAAAAGGAGCCCCTACTAAGTATTGAGCACATATGCAGTAAGTAAACATAAACTTTCTAGAAGGCCAACAATTCTCTAAAAATGTTTTTTTTTAATTGGTCTTATGAAGTATTCTAATTTTTCGAGATTGGTGGGTTTTTGTTAAATGTGAGCCAAAATCATCACAATTAAAAGAAAGTACGGAAGACTTAAACTACTTCAGTTCAGTAATACACAAGTTTCACTATTTGAGTTAAATTACTAAAATAAATTAACTTTTACATGACATTCTAATTTATTGAGATGCACCTGTACTTTATTGATCCATCCATCCATGCCTGTTAATGCATGAGCAGTGTGAAGTGTGAAATAAGACAATTCAGTGACCTGGAGATAACTAATTATAACCATTTCAAATAAGAAAAGCCCCGACGACTTCGTCTTCCTCTGTTTTACTAACTCTAAACCCGAAACAATTGAGAGGATGGTGAGGAGATGATACTTTATACTGTAGCTGGTATAATGTAGGTAATTAAAGGAAGCAGATTTGCAGACGTTCCACAGAATTAAATGTAACCAAAAGTCAAACTAAAAAAGTCTACAGTATGATGATTAATAAATGAAAATGTGTAGGCACATTAATGTGATAAAAGGAACAAGAGAAATAAAATGTGCTGATATTATTGGAAAATAATTGAATTATCTTTGGAACATTATTGAATATTTCCGCTTTCTTTTATTCGTTTACTCGATTATTTACTCATCTGCTTTGTTTTCATTATCACATGTTAAACAGGATATTTAAGACAAAAAAGAAAAATACCAAAAAGTACATTGTGCTCCAAATCCACTTTATTCTCTTGAAGCAGTGGTAAGAATGCCTTACTAAATGTTACAAAATCATAAAAGAAAAGACATGTTCAAGAAAGGAAAAGCGCATCTGGTAGCATCTTTCAGTTTCTGTTCTGCTTTAGCTGAGCATTACATAAAGTGGACGATTGGCTTTGAAAGTAGATTTATTCTGAAATTCTTGCACTAATAAAAAAAAAAAAAAACTTAATTACTATCATATAATCATTTTAATTGTAGTTTTTCCCCAGCACTTTTATTTTGGAAATGATAATCCAATAAATAAATGTGGCAGCAGAGAATATAAAGCAGGGTAATGGAGTTACGGGTTAAAGCGGCGTCTGGTTCACTCTCAGCTTCTTTCTCAGGCAGAATGTTCAACAGTAATGTCAAATACATGTACATCTTAGATAAAAGATTTTTTTTTTTTAAATCACACAATATACTTTAAATGCATTTTTTCAGACATTAAATATATCAACACACCAAGTTCCTCCATGCAATGAATTTTAAGGCAAAATGATGTAAATAGGGGGAAAAGACTGGTAAAATTTGGTAACTTAATAAATAAAAAAAAAAAGGTGCATTTGCTGGTAAACACCGGAGCATGCCAAGTGCACAACAAAGAAAAAAGCAAAGCGTCAACGTAATGGGAAATTCCACTGATTTTTCAAAACGTCAGCATAATTTGCTCAGCTTTTGCTCAGTTAGAGGGACGAACTTGCAGCTTTATTATGGCACATCTAAAGTATTTTTGTTATTTGGATTCATGCTGTCTGCAGCATGTAATTAAACCAAGTTATCTGCTACATAACTAACACAAAAGCCTGGCATGGTTTGGCACTGGAAATCTGAAGATTTACTGTAAAACAGCCTTTAAGGCAAAATACATGTAACATTAATTTTCAGTGCATCAGTGTTGACTTTGCACTCAGCACATTATACAGAAACCTTGAATGGAAAAAAGTATTAGAATTAACATTTAATGCAGTCACAGTATTGCCAGTAACTTGGCACTGTAACTAAAACCTTACTAATCAAGGTTCTCTTCAAAAAGTAAAAAAAAAAAGAAAAGAAAAGAAAATGCTACACGTCACTTGTCAAATCCAAAGTGGATTTCTGTACTCTTCTTCGACGGCTTGTGTATTGCTAACCAAACAACATTTATCTGGAAAACAAAGCAAATTTAACAACCTCGGGGAAAAAAAACAAAAACATTCAAAATTTGTGTTCTGCCATTTTTTTAAATGTTAAAGTGCAACGGAATTCTTCACTGAGAGAAATAATACTTCCAAAAACATCAGTAATGCGGAGCTACGAACAGTAGCTGCACATCGGCATGTTTCCTCCTGCTAGGGTAACTTCAGAAAAAAATAATCTCTGCTCAGAGCGACAAGTCTGACTCTGGAGTGTCCGTTTCCATTATTAAACACGCACCCATGCCGATCTCTTCGGGAATTACCAGGGCGGCATCGCCATTTACGCTGGCTTTGGGCAACAACACAGGACCTTTGGGGTAAAAAACAAATTGAAAAAAAAAAAAAAATAGATAATGAGATATTTGCTGATGTTTTGATTCAAATGCAGACAGGAACCTGAAATCTGTTTTATAAAATTTCTTAGATAGATAGATAGAGGTATGGTAAATGTGTTGACTGGGGGCCAATACTTTTGGAATCATTGGATTGATAGTGTGGAGTTGATAGTTACATGTATTGAGAGTCTCCTTTACATCTACAGTGACTATAGGAGAACAGGAGAGAAGCCATGCCTGAGCTCCGCACATGCTGCGTGTGTGAGAGCTTAAAGGAATTTTAGGAATTCCCCATTCAAGTCTATGGGAGTTTTGGGGATATTCGATCGTCAACTACGGGAAAAACCAAAAGTTCCATCGGTACCCCAAAATAAAAGTTCGTCCTGAGTAAGATCCTAAAGGAGCTGGCCGAGTTCGGTGTAAATCGCTCGAAAACTTGTCGAGTTATAAATCTCCTCGCTTAAAAAATAGCATCTGAATTTGGTGCATGTGGCTTGAAAGCTCTAGGAGTAGCAATTAATATAAAGTTGGCTAAGAAAAATAACTCCAGTAGCATAAGAGAATGTTGGCTTCTACAAATCCAACATAATTATTGATGGAGTGAAGCTTTCTGTAAGATGTTTATTTAACATATATGGAAGGAGTCTCCCATGTTAGTTACTTTTCCTTCCATGATCATTTTTTCTTGTCTGTTGTTTTAATGATCTTGTTTCATGGATGTTCCACAACAATGAACACGGTGTATTTAAAAAACAGTAAATTAGAAAAATAAAAAACATTCTTGAAACCTTACTGTATGTGCCTCATAAAACACTACTGCAGTATTAATATTTATCCTTTTATAGTACTAAAGATATTAATAAAAAAATCACCAAATCAAATATGCATATGAATTATTACTATTCATTTGAGTTAAATGGCCTGTAAAAGGTTTTAAGTAAGAGCAAATGGTTGCCAAATCACCTAAAAAAAGTCCTGCATAACATTGTGTGTGTGTGTGTCTGTGTGTGCCTGTGTGTGTGTCTGTGTGTGCCTGTGTGTGTGTGCGTGTGTGTGTGCCTGTGGCCCTGTGTGTGTGTATGCGCCTGTGTGTGTGGTGACTCACGCTCTATCTCCTCTGCACCTCCATCGCTGACAGCCTCTGTGTCTGAGCATGTCCTTGTGCGTCTCTGTGATGTCCTGTGCTCTATCGCTGTGCTGGACCTAAAGGGAAAAAATGTAAATGTGTTCAGGGACTGGGAAATGCAGAATAAACGTGCATCCTGTACGTGTTAGAACATTCTTACCTGTCGTAGCTATACGTGCCTGGATGGCTGATGGAACGTTTCATCTGTTTGGTGAAGAAGACAATCTCATATAATTATTCTCAGCATGGTATAATTGTATTAAAAAACAAACAAATGCTGATTGTTTTTATAGATGATTTGAAGAAAATGATTTTAGGTCCTCACTCTGGCCATTTGGACGGGAGACGGGGAGACGGGTGACATGAGCGGGTCGGAAGGACTCGACTGCAGCATGTCTGTCTGGAACTTCAGATTAGCAATTTTCATACATTCCTCCAATGTCTGAATGAAGGTATTACACGTGGCGCTCAACAACGACGATGCCTCATTCCTCGTCTGGGGAAAAAAACATCATAATCAACGATGACTTAGAAAAAGTAAAGGTTTGTAAATGACCTTGTGGGATTTCATACAGTCGGGGCTATAAACGTTTGCCTCTGGAACACAATCACCATGGATTTGACAGAAGTGTTCATTTTCAGCTTTAATTCAGGTGGGTTAAAGTATTAAAATTACTGTGTAGGAATTACAGCACCTTCATTTTCACAAGCTGAATGCTGAGCATTTTCTGGGCAAATTAAGGAGATAAAATGTCTAACCCTAGAAGTTGCATTTGGTTGTTGTACTCAGGAACTTCGACTGTTTATTATGTGGGCCAAAGATTTGATGTAAATGAAGGAAGCCATCATTTAGACCGAAATATAAACATATAACCCTCACTGTCCAGAAGAAAAAAATATGGCATGTGGTGTCTGACCTCGGCACCATCTCCCTCCTGCTCCACCGACTCATGAATGGTGTGAACCTGTTGCATGAGCAAGTCACAGTACAGACGGAGTTCTGACATCTTGGTTTTCAGAGACTCTGTGGTCTCTAGTAATTCTGCAAGAGATAAGTAGAAAAATCTTGTTTATATGATCCATGCTGTGTGTAACGTCACCACAAGATGATATGAAGTGAAGCATACAGAGTTGAAAGAGAGCTGAAAAACGTGAATGGATTTCAGACCTCTCTCTTTTTTGGTTCTTGTGTCAGCAAGCCCAGCCTTTGAGCTGCCAAGAGCCACCAGCCATTTCTGCCTCTCAGCAGCGTTTACAGCCTTCACATAGAAATGCTGCTCTCCTGGTATGATCAGCTCCAGTCTGGTATTATCAGTAGGGTGAACTGTTTTAAAGGAATAAAGCAATCAAATAAACATGCAAACAAACTTGTGCATATTATACTTAACATTTAAGATAAATATAAACATAAACTGTTTGCTGACGTATAGTATCTAAGTATCCATGACTGTTTAAAGTGCAATACCTTTAATTTCACACACTGACATCTTGATGCTGCCCTTGCTGCCTTTGCACACATTATCTTGGGAGTCGTAATAAGAAATTATTCCGTTGTTCAACACAAACCAGCGTGGCTGCCATCCTGCAATACAAAAACATAAACATAAAGATAATGACAATTCATTTCCTTTGTGTCGAACCCTGGTGAGTTTGAGCAAGTTTGTCTGGGTCTGGTTTCAATCTCTCTGGTGCTGTTTGAGTGAGAAGGAAATGATTCACCATTTTGAGGAGATGTTTTCTTTTTCAGGCGATGGATAAATAGACAGACAGACAGACAGACAGATAGATAGATAGATAGATAGATAGATAGATAGATAGATAGATAGATAGATAGATAGATAGATAGATACAGTCAGGTAGGCAGGCAGACAGACAGACAGACAGACAGATAGATAGATAGATAGATAGATAGATAGATAGATAGATAGATAGATAGATACAGTCAGGTAGGCAGGCAGACAGACAGACAGACAGACAGATAGATAGATAGATAGATAGATAGATAGATAGATAGATAGATAGATAGATAGATAGATAGATAGATAGATACAGTCAGGTAGACAGACAGACAGACAGACAGACAGACTGACAGAGACAGACAGATAGATAGACAGACAGATAGATAGTTCGATCGATCAAGTGCTCAGATCGTGTTTTTGTCTTTTTGTTGGTGTAAATGACAAAACAAAGCCAATAGCGAACGAACCCCAAACGTTTTCTGCCACATCAGGAGTATTAGGTGTGAAAGCGCCTTAGATTCATATAAAACTACTGACAGTCCAATCATACATCTATAGATAGAAGTTCTTTAAGTTCTAAAACTAAAAAGGACGTATTTTAATCACAAGAACAAGGTATTAGATTTCACATGGTCTGCATTTCTGAGCTCTTTATACACATTTGTATGGGATTTCCTGCAGCTCAGCAGCTGCTCCTGTCCCGTATAAACTGACCTGTCATGTAATTTGTCCACTTGTACAAAACTCCTTCCATTATTGTTGTGCCACAAAGATTGTAGAGAAAAACCAGGAAGATTAAAACACAGCCGAACACCGCTCTGCAATGTTCAGGTGCTTCTCATCTCCATTAAACAAACTAAATGTGTAGTAAGGAGTGAAAAACGCGTCCATTGTGCCGTTATCCAAAGATGAATTCTCATTATGAAAAGATCCTCCTGAACTGTCGCGTTTCCCTACAACCACACCGGAAGTGGATGCTTACAAACTATAAAACCCAAGAAGTGTACAATACGCGACGGATTATAATAACAACAATAATAGTAATAATAATATTTATAATAATAACAATAATAATAATAGTAATGCGCAATGGGTGTTTAATGGAGACGGAGGTAAACAGGAAGTGACGGTTTTAGGCTCTCGTGAACCGGAAGTGAATTTTATTTTGGGTTCCACAGTGTAATAAGCTGATTACCGTAGAGATGGCTGGAGACGCAGACGATGAGATACCGGGTAGGTTTGTTTCATCTTTTTTTTGCAAATTATTATTTCTTTTTTAACATTACAATTTCAGATAGTAAGAGCAACGTCCCACAGCTATTATTGTCTCTGTCCGAATTGTGTAACGTTACATAACAGAGTGAGAATTTAGGTGAAAAGAGAATTTAATGGAAGAGGACAGAAGGGAAAAAACACACAAAATTATAAAACTGTTGTTTTTTTTTTTTTGTTCTGTTTCAGTGTGAAACGAGCTGTTAGTTATTTCATGCGAATGAAAAGTAGCTTCTTTGCGTTGCTAGGGACAACGAAGCCACGCCCCCTGCTCGCTCGCTCGCTCTCACTTTTATTTGTGTACTGAAAATAAAAATAAAATTCTTGCAGTGTATTATTTCAAAGTTCAATTTTATTTACAATTAGAATAATTATTCACTATTTACAGTCAACTCTTGTGAAATACACAATAAAATCACGTTGAAATGTAGTTAATGTTTTATTATTATTTTTTACACTTGGTAGATAATTGTTTATTGTAAGTATCTTTATTGTATATTAAAATTCGAATAGTAAGAAATTAGATATATATCCGTTTGGGTGAAATAGACGAGAGATGGTTGGCTTGAGAAATGACTCAATGGTTTTTTGAATTATTTTCTTGTTTTATGGCAGAAACTGGAGCTGTATTCACTTTCGGCAAGAGTAAATTTGCAGACAATGTTCCCAGCAAGTTCTGGTTGAAAAATGACGTTCCTATAAAGCTAGCCTGTGGAGATGAACACACCTCACTAATTACAGGTACGATTAACATGCTGAGAAATACGTCCTGCTCTGTGCGTTAAGCTCTCTCAATCAATCTGGTTTTTTTTTTTTGTTTTTTTTTTGTTTGTTTTTTTTGTATCCTAACGTAGAGAACGGAAAACTCTTCATGTTTGGCAGTAATAACTGGGGACAGCTCGGCCTGGGCGAAAAGATCAGCGTGAATAAACCTACTTGTGTTAAAGGTAAATTTCACTCTTGAGGAGACAACAAAGTCGATATCCGTTAAATCCTTCAGCACACACACACACACACACACACACACACACACACACACACACACACACACACACACACACACACACACAGGACATCTAGGTGTTATTATTGCTGAAGATCCTACAGTAAAATATCGGTTCTGTTCTTTGATAAACACGTGACTTACCTACTACTAATGCGCTTGGTCCATGGATACTTCACAAAAACACTGTTCATGCCAAAGACTCATTCTTTATGTAATAAACTCACCTGGATGCTATAGATTTGTACCCATGAAATCCTGTGCTCATCTCAAGACTTTACCCTGAACATCCTTTAAACACTCATTTAATTCTGGTGACATTCAGAAGAGGACAGGTTCCTTTTAAGGTTTCTTTGTTATACCTTCTCCTTGTCACTGTTACCCCTGGCTTTGTTATTCGGGATCTAAATAGAAGTCTGCATCTTTCTGTACAGCAGTTTGAATGGAAGTTTTGTCTATCCATCTGAAGTGATACATTTTCATTTTAAAATCTGCCAGAATTGCTGATTTTGATGTAATCTGACATGACAATCAGAGCAGCAAATCAGTGTTATGACACAGAACTGTCTTACAGTGCCTTTTGAAACTAACACCAAACCTTACTTTTGTTCAAGCTTTGAAATCCGAAAAAGTCAAGCTTGTTGCTTGCGGAAGAACTCACACTCTCGTTTACACGTGTAAGTATTTTTACACTTCCTCCAACTAAGTTAATGAGTAATGGAGCACATGGTGCTAACGCTAAAGTGTAAAGTAATTTTGTTCTGAGATAATTATTCCCCAGGTCAGACAGAGATATTGATTAATATTGTGGCCTACGTGTAAACAAACATCATTCTTGGAAGATATTAGATGAAGTGATGTGACTTATTAATGTACTGTGTAATTAAAGGCCCATAAGTCTTTGTAAACAGATTTGCAACAAACAGTATTTATTTCAGAGACAAGGGTGTGACAGTAATCTGTTTGTGTCCGCAGCATCCAGTAACCTATACGCAGCAGGGGGGAATAATGAAGGCCAGCTCGGTCTTGGAGACTTTGTGGATAGAACCTCATTCCAGCTGGTGGAGTTCTTCACAAAACGAGGCCCAATCAAGATGCTCGCAGCGGGCTCCAACACGTCAGCTGCTATTACACGTGAGAGATTTAACTGCTGAAGTCTTCTGACAGATGTTTCGATGCATGACAAGCTAACTAGCTGTGTTAATTAGACTCTTACTCACGCCCGAGTCTAGTCTCTAAACTGCTAGTAAAGCTGAGTTTAAGTGAAGTAGTTTGAGTAATATAATGTTCAAAGATACAACTGGTTACTTTTTTACATGTCAGACCAGGACAGTTCAGGAAGTCTCATAAACTCGAGCCCATGTGAATCAAGTTACCTCACATCTCAGTTATGGAGAGAGAAATGACATTCGGTCAGTGTCAAATGTGTTGATCAAACAGAACAACACCAACAACGCCATACATATGAAATATATCCATTTATTTGCAATCTACTGCAATTCATTTGCAAGATAACACATATAACATGAATTAACACTAATTATAATCCTAATTATGCCTATTTTGGTTTCCAGGTTATAACAGTACTGAACAGAAATGAACTCTATTGGGATTTTATGTCATGAACCTGTGTAAGATATGCCATAATGTTAAATTGAGGGGAATGGTTCCTAACAACATCTTTAAATGAGTTCTTTTGGAAAGTGACATGGTTCCAGTAAGTTTATGACCCTCTATGTTGTGCACTGTATGCCTCCTAAATAGCTCCTTTAAACCAGACCTTTAAAAAAACAGGTATTTAACAGCATTTCACTAAAATACTCAGTTTTGTCCAAGACTACATTTGGAAACCTGCGTACTGGGCAGTTGAAGTACTCTTTTCTGTATCGTGTCTATTTCGTTGTCGTCTTCTAGAGGACGGTAAGCTGTACGTCTGGGGTGATAACTCCGAAGGGCAGATTGGTTTGGGAAAGGAGGAAGGTACTTCCACTCCACGTGAACTTTATGTGGGGAGACGGGTGACGTGGATTTCCTGTGGTTACTACCACTCTGCTTTTGTTACAGGTAAACTCACCTCAGCGTGCTTGTTATGACTTGACAGTGTCCAGCACCATGTTACTTGATCTACTACAAGAGACATTAATGCCATTAAGCATTATACCACAACTCTGTTAAATTGGTCAGATGGCATTCATTCATTCCTTATAACAGCACCTCTGGCAGTAGTTCTAGCTGTAAGATTCATTAGTTCATTCTAAAGTGGTATTTTTTCTGTAGTATCAGCTCTTTCACAGGGGTTTGGTGGATGTCTGATATAATTCAGGACGAATAATAAACGCATTACGAATGTGCCAATGCATGACAAAGACGTTATTCTCCACATCAGCACTTTATGAGCATCACAAGAGACTGTTTAGTTGTTTTTATTTTGTCTTACTGACATCAAGTGGGAAAAATAAGAAGAGTTTATAACAGAAATTATGTTATCTGCTGTTCCACAACAGCTGAAAAGTAGGAGTTCATTATTAAATAACAAAATGCTAGCAAATTGCTGTGTTAATATTTCCCAGTCATTGCACAACTACCTAATCATTGACCACAAAACCATTGTGTTTTCTTACTTAATATTTGTGGAAATAGCACCGGTCAAGCTATTCTCCATTAATTCTGCCTCTGTGACTCTTGAAACAGATTACTGCTGATATCATTTCAATGGCCTTCAGTGTCTTATGGAGCACAACAAAATGCATCATTAATTTGATTGAATGAAACGTACCCGTCATACTTCGGTTTGTTGCTAAGCAACGGCTGTATTGTGCGTTCCAGAGGACGGGGCATTATTCACCTTTGGAGAGAGAGACGGTGGAAAGCTGGGTTTGAGCACCTCACAGGCGCCCAATCACAGAGTGCCTCAGCAGGTGGAGGGCATCTCTGACCCGGTGCTGCAGGTGGCATGTGGGGGAGGCCACACACTCGCACTCACAGGTACTACAACCGACACAAAAAGTCATGCTGTGAAGAGATGACAATGGCAGGTGGCCTTTTTTTCTTGAGCTGTGCCTAAACTGAGATTTAGAGTGTGTAATTATCTTGAACAGACAGTATTCAGATGTCACACATGTACCTGACAGACACCCACTACTGTGTTTTAGCGAACATCATGTATTACGTCAATGTCATCTGTTATTTAGTGCCTGTCTGACTCACTGTCTTTGTTCTGTTATTTACTATTATTCTGTACTTTTTTCTTGGTCCTTGATGTGTTTGTGTGTTTTGTTATTGGGCTCAGAGAAAAACCTCTATTCTTTTGGCCTGGGACAGTTTGGTCAACTGGGTCATGGCACCTTCACCTTTGAGTCCCGCTTACCAAAAGAGGTGGAACATTTCCGGAAGGGAAGAGTAAAGCACATAGCATGTGGAGAAAATCACAGCGCTGTTCTCACAGGTACTGCAAGGGTGCTGTCTTCACACCAACTCATAAACTTTGCTTGTCCACTAAGCCAGATTCTGCTACATATTGTATATGATATATTGATATTGTTATAATGCTGATGTTAATAATAATGCTGTTCAAATGTTTGCGATCACTTCCTTGTTTTCCAAAGAACAAATGATTTTTTATCTGTTTCAAAAACATCAAATTGATCAGATGATTTTTAAGGAAAAATGTATTGTTGTGAAATGAAGGCTATTCAGTGCAAGAAATTAAGTTTTTAAATTTAATTT
Organism: Tachysurus fulvidraco; assembly: GCF_022655615.1. Taxonomy (NCBI): domain Eukaryota; kingdom Metazoa; phylum Chordata; class Actinopteri; order Siluriformes; family Bagridae; genus Tachysurus; species Tachysurus fulvidraco. The sequence goes on from NC_062518.1 coordinate 13,589,688, forward strand.
AAAATATTACTGTGTCCTTTAGTTATTTGATAGATCAAAATGAAATTGCTGATCCAAACACCCAAGTATTTATAAATGAAAATCATGGAAATTGTCAGGGGTTCCTAAACTTTTGCATACGACTGTATAATGACCCAAAACTCCTCTCTATATAACCCACTTACCCCAAGAAAGTACCTGTTGCATACCTGTTGCTAGGATGTGGCAGTAAACCAAGTGCTGGGATTCAGGTTTTCGGGAGATCATTGGAGACACTATGGTTTCTGTTGGCCTTTGGAACCTCTATGATGGGACCAAGGGCTGGCAGACATCTTCAACAATTCCATCCTACTTTTTCTTGTCTTTGGGAGGGGATTGGACACATGGTGGGTCTGGGAAGACACTGGAAGGCTGAGTGCACAGAGACAGGTTCAAACCATTTTTAATCAAGTTGTCATGACAAACCCATACCTGTTTCCCTTCTCTTATTTGGCTGTTACATTAGTTCACTGGGGCCACCCAATTTCTAACCGTGTAGGGGCCATGGCAGTGAGATAGGAACTTGGCACAGGGTAAAAAAATAGGACCTGCTCTTCCTCCATATGTTTTCTAAGGATGGGGGCTATGAAAGCACTAATGTCTTGCACATGCTGGACATATTTGATAGCAAAACCTAGAGGGTTTCTCTTCCCAGGTCTCTCTTGACACATCTAACAGTCCCTTGGGTCTGGTTCTGAATAGAAAATCTGAAGGCTTGTGGTGTATCGCATACAAACAGGAAGTCCCAGGTCCTCCCTTGCTTATTTACCACCTCATGCAACATTCTCCTCGACATGTGCTGCTAAATATCTCATTTTATATGTGTTCATTTCAGAGTGTGGACTTCTCTACACATTCGGTGATGGCCGTCATGGGAAACTGGCCCTAGGAGATGAGTACTTTGCCAATCAATTCAAACCAACACTATGTCCACGATTCCTCAAAAATAACGTGCAGGCTGTGAGTATAGTGCTGGCTGTATAGTATCAATTTCTCTAAATCATACAGATGATTTTATCAGAATATATCATGCATGTATTCTGTACTCGTGGGTTTTTCCTCTAGGTTACTTGTGGCGGATGTCACATGGTAGTATTGGCTAAACCTCGACTCAGAAGGTCAGAAGTTGTGATCCTAGAGGAAAATGATGTGACTGAAGACCATCTGGAGAAGCTGCTCCGGGAGGCGGAGTCTCGACACAGTCTGAACAGAAGTCTGTCAGCCCGAGACAGGCGCAGAGAGAGGGTGAGTTTAGTGTAACACAATTAATTATAATGATTACATCACTGTCAGTGAATTCATGCTTGTTAGTAGAAGAAGTTAACATAACCTCAGAGCAGTTTACTTGGAAATATTGAGGGATAGTTACGAGGTTACAGGGATTGTTTTTGTGTGTTAACTGTGCTATAATAACGTTCATAAAAAAAATTAATAATACATGTTTCAATATATCATACATACTAAATGTGTTCTTTAGTATGATTAATAACATTTTACAAGCTGCCGTTGTGAGAAATGCTTAACCAGTTGGAATTGTGTTTTTTCCTGTGGTGAGAGCCAAGAGCTGTATGGGTAGAAAATGAAGATAAATGTTTGTTATTTAGGATAAAATGACATTTTTTTATTAGTAGCATGGTAATAGAAATAATTTTAGGTGGAACTGTGAAGAAGGTATTTAATGGCAAAATAATTAAAAGATTAGTTAATAGTGGATGGTGCTGTAAATGAGTAAATGGCAATTAATCACTGCGACCAATTTTATACCTTTACATCATATATACATCTTTAATATATTTCTAAAAGTACAATTCATTTCTTCTTCTTTTTTTTTTTACTGTCACTGATGAATGCAGTCATTTTTGCTTGAGTGAACATTTCCAGTTCCAATCTTTGTCACACAATCAAACTGAATTTTTTTTTTGTTTTTGTTATTTCGTATCTTCCAAGTTCCGATCATGGCATTGTTACAATCTCATAATCATTTGTGTTTGATTTTCTTTTTTTCTTCTTATTTTTTTTTTTTTTTTAGGAGCGCTCTCCAGAGCAGTTTGGGATGATGTTCCGGACTCTTCCACCTCTTAGTTCAGGTCACCTTAATGTGTCTCTACCTGCTTCTAGTCAGACGTTTCCTTCACAACTAAAGCAGAGAACCACAAATGGTTTCCAGAGGAATGGCCTTCTCAGCAGCACCGGTAATGAAGACTATTGAAAGTTTTGACTACTTTAATTAATAGTGATATGTGTGACGCTGGCGGGCACGGTGGCTTAGTGGTTAGCACGTTCGCCTCACACCTCCAGGGTTGGGGGTTCGATTCCTGCCTCCGCCTTGTGTGTGTGGAGTTTGCATGTTCTCCCCGTGCCTCGGGGGTTTCCTCCGGGTACTCCGGTTTCCTCCCCCGGTCCAAAGTCATGCATGGTAGGTTGATTGGCATCTCTGGAAAATTGTCCGGAGTGTGTGAGTGAATGAGAGTGTGTGTGCCCTGCGATGGGTTGGCACTCCGTCTAGGGTGTATCCTGCCTCGATGCCCGATGACAACTGAGATAGGCACAGGCTCCCTGTGACCAGAGAAGTTTGGATAAGCGGTAGAAAATGAATGAATGAATGTTTGACGCTTTGTGCATTATACAGTATGTGTATTTTCATAGGCAAGGTCTCAGAAGAGCATGAAGAAGAAGCGAAGACTCTTGTTGAAAACTACGAGGATAATGAAAGTGTGAAAAATTTGGGAGAAACTGTGGATTTATTAAATTTAGTAAGTACAGAAAGAACTGCTTTACCTTGCCTTACCGGACTGATTTAATAATTTATAGCTGAACACTGTATAATGAACAGCATATGAGTTTAAATCTAAAACAATCCTACAAAACCTTCGGGTTAATTTACAACAATGTCATAATGACAGACGTGATTATAGGCTGGTGTCTGACGTTTATGTGTTTTTTTTTGTTTTGTTTTGTTTTGTTTTAAAAGACTCATGTAATGAAGATGGATCCAGCTGAGAAGACTATTACTTTGTGTCCTGTGCAGAAGGTAAGCAGTGGATGGGATCCAAGTGTTCTTCCTAATGCAATCATTCAAGCCGCCTTACCTAAATAAAGCGGTATATTATATTAATGTTCCCAGTGCTACATATAGCACATAGGAGAGTTCAGCAGGGTAAAGACCACAGACACTGGTTTACAGAGATGAAAAGAACAGACATAATCAGATAGATAAGCCATCGTCATTTTCTCGGGGTTTATATGTAGAATATAACAAGAGGACGATACAGTACTGAATTAGGTATCAACCTAATAGATCCCTTCGGTCTTCCAACCAGGATCTATTGTTAATTCAATTCAAGTTTATTTGTATAGCGCTTTTTACAATAGACATTGTCTCAAAGCAGTTTTACAGAACATAAACACAGAGCAGAAGGTAAAGTCTCCAAAGTCGAAGCTTTTTTAAGTGCAGGGGAGATCGTGCTTTTTGTATTGTTGCCCCCAGGCTCTCGAACGCCTTGCCACTGTCCATTAGACAAGCCTCGTCTCTAAATATTTTTAAGTCCAGGCTTTTATTTTCAAAAGCATATGGCTGATGGGATGTTTGTACGATTGTACGATGGATGGAATAAACATTTTTCATTTGAGTAAAAATAAAAAAAAATATACCAACATTTTCCAACATTTTATCTTAGTAGATTTTACCTGCTTCTCCAGTACTGCTGTTGTTTCAGTTGCCATTGAGTAGCCACTGGTGATAATTATGGGATGTGGCATGACTTTACAGTACTATTTTAATACTCGTGTGTTCTTCCCATTAACATGGCTATCTCTCTCACTCACTCACTCGGTAGCATTTATTTATTTATCCGTTTACTTTTTTCATCTTTGTGCTTATTCAGCACTCATTCTTCTCGCGCTGTATGCTCACTCAATTCTCACTCTTTCATTTTCCCTTCTGCTTGCTTTGGCCTGGACAGAGGCGGAAGGTAAAATCTGAGGTAAAGCGCAGAAAGGTGGTGGAGCAGCTAAGTAATATAAAAGGAGATGAGAAAGTAATTTATGAATCAAAAGAAAAGGCTAAACGTTTTAGAGAGGCAGATTTAGAGAAAGCAGGATCCACAACAAAGTCAGTGGAAAAAAGACAGCAACAAGCCACCGAAGAAAAGTTTTACGCTCGAATCACACAGGTGAAACACATACCTGCGAAGTCTGACAGCAAAGTAGCAAGAAGCAAGCCAGTAGTTGTTCACAGCAAATTACTGGACAACACCATTGAGCATGATGTAAAAACAAGGAACAGCAGCGCTATTAATGCTGAGTATAATCAAGCACAGGTAGTAACCAAGAAGACCCAGTCAACCAAACGCAAGCACAACATGGACACACAAAAGACAGAAAAAGAGCTTTCGCTGGACCCTGAAGCAGCAGCAGCCAGTTCAGCAAACAGCATCATTTCCCATTCAGAGAACACAATGCCATACTCTCTCATTGGAGTGACATCGCTAACAGAAGACCTGCCAATTGAGAGTCCTGTGCGTCTTCTGAAAGATGTAGCCTCCAGCCGTTTCCTGTCCCGAGCAGCATCCATCAGCTCCTTGAAAACTAGTGGGCAGAGTTCAGACACTCTGGACGAACAGTCTCTTTCAAACGCTGCCTCGATATGTGAGGATCCGGAGAGGAATGTAAGCAAAAGGATGGCGGTTACCATTAATGTAAAGCCGGTGCCTGCAACTTCAGATGAGGAAACTGAGAGGAGCGTGTCTGAGTCTCACGCTGAGGAGAAATCTGAAGATAAAGCAGTCAAGAAGGATGAGATCTATCACTTATCACAGGAGGAAGAAGAGGAGGATGAGAGTCAAGGGATCACAGACAGTGAGAGATTGGAGAAAGGAATTGAGAAGAGCAGCAGTGTGGAATCTGCCAAGGAAGCTAGTAAAAGTGTTGGTCAAGGAACAAATGATAACGATGAAGAGCAAGTTGAGACGACTTGGAGAAACTCAAGTCAAGATGAGGAGAGCGAAGGAGAGGAGAAAGAGGAGAAAAGTACGATCGAATCAGAGAAAGGAAAGGAGAGTGAGTGTGAGTTTGAGGAAGAAGGGAAAAGTCGGGTTACAGACGAACAAGAGGGTGAAGAAATAAGTGAGGCTGTTGAGCAAGAAGAGGACAAAAGCAGAATGAGCCGTGATGAGGAAGAGAGCAGTAAAGAAACGAATAGACAGAAACACAGTGTGCTAGAAGAGGGGGAAAGTGAGGATGAGCATAAAAGTTCTAAATCTGAAAGCATTCCTGGTGAAGGTGGTGAAAGTGAAGATGAAGAAGCAGCAGAAGAAGAAAAGGATAGTTCCAAAGAGGAGAAGGCATCTGTCAGGATAGGGAAAAACGAGTCAGAGGACGAAGAGCTAAGTGAAAATGAAAATGAGGTAGAGGCAGACACGATAGAGGGTGGAAGTGAGAAAGAAGAACAAGAGGACGAGCAGGAAAGTGAAGAAGAAGAGAAAGCGAGTGAAGCAGGACAGGAAGACAGTGAGGAAGAAGGGGAAGAGAGTGAGGAAGAAGAGGAAGAGAGGGAAGTAGGAAAGGAAGAGAGTAAAGTAGGAAGTGAAGTTAGCGAGTCAGAAGTGGAAGAGAGTGAAGTAGGAAATGTAGAGAGTGAGGACAAAGAGGAAGAGAGTGAAGCAGGAAAGGTAATAAGTGAGGAAGAAGATGGGGAGAGTGAAGCAGGCAAAAATAAGAGTGAGGAGGAAGCGGAGAATAGTGAGGAGGAAGAAGAGGAGGACAGTGAAACAGGACAGGAAGAGAGTGAGGAAGAAGAGGAAGAATGTGAAGTACAAAAGGAAGAGAGTGAGGAAGAGAGTGAAGTAGGAAATGAAGATAACCCGGAAGGAATGGAAGAGAGTGAAGTAGGAAATGAAGAGAGTGAGGAGGAAAAGGAGAACAGTGAGGAGGAGGAAGAGGACAGTGATGCAGCACAGGAAGAGAGTGAGGAAGAAGAAGACAGTGAAGCAGGACAGGAAGAGAGTGAAGAAGAAGAAGAAGGAGAAGAAGGAGAAGGAGAAGAAGAAGAAGAAGAAGAAGAAGAAGAAGAGGAGGGTGAAGCAGGACAGGAAGAGAGTGAAGAAGAAGAAGAAGAAGAAGAAGAGGAGGAGGAGGAGGAGAGTCAAGCAGGACAGGAAGAGAGTGAAGAAGAAGAAGAAGAAGAAGAAGAGGAGGAGGAGAGTCAAGCAGGACAGGAAGAAACTGAGGAGGAGGAGGAGGAGGAGGGTGAAGCAGGACAGGAAGAGAGTGAGGAAGAAGAAGAGAAGGGTGAAGCAGGACAGGAAGAGAGTGAGGAAGAAGAGAGTGATGAAGATGAGGAGGTAAGAAAAACAGGGAAAAAAGAGAGTGATGAAGAAGAAGAAAAGGGACTGGAAAGAGAAACAGAAAATGAAGAGGAAGAAAGTGGAGGAGAGGAAAAGGAGAGTGGTGATATAGAAGAAGAAGATTCTGATGCAGAGAAAGATCTAGAAGGAACAGAGCAGGAAGATGGCAGTGAAGGTGAAAAGGAAGAGGAGGAAGTAGGTGAGGATGAAGAAGATGCAGACCAAGAGGAGGAAGATGTGGACGAATTCACAGAGGACACAGCAGATGAAGAAGAAGAACCTAAGAAAAAACGTAAAGGAAATGAAAAGCCATCGGTTATGTCAAAGCAAACTAAAGCGAAGCAAGAGACCTCAAAGAGTATAAAAGGACCAGCTAGAAGACACCAGTCAGGTTCTCAGGAGTCTCAGGAGCCTCGACAGTTCTGGGATGATGTCCTTCCTCAATACCTCAACTTAAAATAAATTCGCTTCCACTCCCTCAGTATGAACATCAGACATTGTTCCTGTCCATGTGTTTCACTTTCCTCAGCCATCTCACACAGAAATATCTATAATGCCTTATAGATCTTTATGTACATCATCTTCAGCTGCTATTAACAAAACAATCTGTTTCTTTTGCTGCTTGTTCTCCACTTATTTGTACTGAAACCCTCCTTAGGTATTTCCTAATCGGAATAGGATTTATTTTTTATTTTTATTTTTTTTAACTATTATTCGAATTTATTCTTAATCGTTACTCTTTGGTCAGTGCAATGATTTCTCACGTACTTATGTAGGCTTTCTTTGCTGTGAATCTTCTGTCTATCTGTTGGAGTGATTTTAAACAATGGACTTTACTGCAAGTAAATAATACTAATAACTGCATTTGAGAATGTGGCCGATGTGGACAGACAAACTCCCGAATGGTCAGAAACCCCAAGCGATCATGAGCAAGTGGAATGAGTGACTTGCAATACGAGGTGAGACGTTTGTCCCCTTAGCAGACAAGCCAACGTAGATCCCCAGTCTCTCAGACCTTGTTTTTTTCTGTGTGGTGTGTGTGAGAGAGAGTAAAGGTGAGCTCTCTCTCATGTACCTGTTCTATGTTGTTAACTCCCTACTACATCCAAACACATTCCCAAATGTCCCTTGCCTTCGTGCTTTGACCCTTGCCACCACTTTTCTCTAACACATTCAGTTCTTAGAGCTCTTTATACTATAGCGCCTTCATCACCTCCCATTCTGGGTTTTCATCAGATCTCCAACCGCAAGACCATAGAGTTCAGTGACGATGAGACAACAGGAGAGGAAGAGCAGACAGAAGAGGAGGACGAGGAAGAAGACGAGGAGGAGGAGGAGGAGGGGAACGATGTGAAGGAGCATTGTGAAAATAAAGAAAACAAAGAGCTAGTGGAAAAAACTAAGCAGCAAGAGAGCAGTGTGATCCCACCAACACCTCAGGTAAAATATTAAATCGCTTCTGTAGAAAACAGTTGGTTTTGTCCCAGACGGTACATGTGAAATAGCAGAAGACTCTGATAAAGAATATGACGGAACATATAGATAACTTCGGTATTCTTTTTAATCAACGTTACAAAGTGGTTACTATTTGTTTTACTAAATTAAAATCTCTTGATCTGATCTATGTAAAGGATGATATAGAAGAGGCGCCTGTACCTGATGGACCAAACAAACGTAAGTGTCAGTTTCATTTTCATGTGCTTTATTTCCTTTATATTGTATGCTTATTACCTTAAGGAATTATGTAACAATCTGAAATGTATGTACTCCATCAATTGCAATTGAGGTAGGTTTATTTTGTACTGCTGCCTATTTTGTACTTGTGCTCTAAACGGCCACGCTCTAAACGGCTCTATTCCTATTTTATTGTGGGAAAAAACCATCAACCCCATAACAGCTGCGGTTAGTGAGAGTTAACTTCTCTGATTAAGCGGCTACAGCTAATTAGCTAAAGAGTTAGCTCGTTAGCTTGCATAGCCATGTTACTGCTGATAAAACAGCAGGAATCAAAAAGGAATCGTTTAGAGGAAAAGGAAGGAGCAGGAATCTGACAATTATTGCATAACCGTGTGATTCGATTCTAATATTAGAATTAATTATCAATGAGTTAATATTAGAGTTTTAATGAGATTATTTGTATAAATACTGTATAAATACTGTAAGTAATGCATGTGTCCATGCTAGTAAGTAGCAAGTTCCTCCTTATCCACAGTGACTGTGAGCAGGATAAAAAGAAATGAATAAATGTGCCCAGGTTTCACCTCCTATAGGTTTAAAAGCGATTTTCTTGCATAACTGATGAAGGACTTTTGTCTAAACTGTTTTATTTGATTGCAGGTAAACTTGATTTCATTGGGTTTTTTTTTTTTTTGACAATGTTTGTACTGTTTACCAATTAAATGGTGTTTTGATTGCTTCTATTTTTTATTGTTCTAATTTATTCTGCTTTGTTTCCTTAAATCTTTTTAATTTAACTTCCTTTTTTTTCTGTTAAATTTTAATTCCTCTTTTTGTTTGCATATTTATTTCATATTCAGTGTGTTTTTGTACATTTGTATTTGCTTTTTTTATTCGGGTGTGCCCGTATTCATGTATTTTGAATATTCATGTATTAACACATTTTTGTTGTTGTTGTTGTTGTTGTTGAATTTTTATAGATTCTGAGGAAAATGACACTTCTAGTCCACTTATTAAGGAGAAGTTAAACCAAAATGAGGCCAAACAGGACAAACCAAAGGGCTTATTTGGATCAAACAGCAAGGTATTGGAACAGCAGGGAGTTCTGCCACTGTTGTACAGACCAAATATAAAGCATTTTCTAGAATAACAGGAGTTTGATGATGATTAAAAGGATGATGATGATTATCCCAATCCCATTCATGCCACAGCTGTCCATGGCCAGGAGCATAGGGTGCAAAACTGGTCCTGGATGTTATACTCAATCATGGGTGTCTGTGAGCTCATGTATGAGGAAGAGGGTGGATGGTGATTTTCCTCCGAGTGTGTTATGCTCCTATAATAGGAGAAAGCTGGCATCTGGTTAAATTAGGGGAAGATGCAACATTAATAGACAAAATGCATTAAAGTGTTGTTCTTTGTTGATATTGTATGCCTTCAGATCTCTCTTTTCAAGCGAAGGTCTTCCACCAAAAAGGAGAAATCAGAAGCCCCAGTTGAGGAGAGCAGCCCTGCTGAGAAAGCTTCCAGCTCCGACAACGGAGATACAGAACATAACAGCAGGGTTAAAGCCTCTCACTCTCTGCCTCACCGATCCCGCTCGGCCACCTGCATTCTACTCTGATCCCATCCAAAACCAGCAGCTTCTAGACCTGCTTCTTTAGGATGTTTCTCTGAGCCTAGTATTAGAACAAAAAAGCCACAAAACCCAGAAGTGTTTGAGAACATGGTCTAAGAACCATGTTTTATCTGGTAGACAGTAAAAGCTAATCATGACACAATATCTGGACATCTGGATTAAAAGAAACAGCCATAATGTGCCTTGTATATTAGACCTCGACACAAACGGTTACAATTATCTCACCAGATATGGGACATTTTTCAAAGCACTATGGAGGAACATAAACATTTTGGGAATTCATGACAGTTTTGTTGTGTGTTTTTTTTTTCTTGTCAGATGATTGCACTTTGTGATATTTTGTGCTTGATTGTGGTGTTTGATGTGTTGGAAAAATACCTACAAAACAATTATAAATTAAAAACTAGTACACAACTATTTATTTGTTATTTAAAAGTATTACTGCACCTTTTGCACTTTTGATATTTCACTGTCTTTGATTTTTTTTCTTATTCTTTCACATATTATAAGAAATGTATGTAAATATATGTAAGAATTAAAAGGAAGTGAGTGAATTTAGCCTGGGGTTTTCACTATTAGATTTTAAGCAGCGTTATCAGTTTAAATCAATGCTTCGTTATGCTTTCAGACCTGGACACCTTTGCATGTAACAGACACTTTACTAGACTTCAGTTACTGTTACACTGGAGTTTTCCAGACTGGTTGGTTGGATTATGGGTAATATATCCCATATTAGACCAGCATGTCAACTGAAAACCACATTGAACATGCAGAGCCAGGAAAGCATTTCAGTGACTCAAACCTGACTCTGGAAAAACACTGAAGCAGAACCAATTCATGTATGAATGCTGGCTCAGTGATTCTTCTTTGAATGAGATGTAGCTGCTCTGATCACATGCATTTATGTCAGTTATTTAGCTGAAGTCATCTTATCAAGAACAAGGATTGAACAGTTTTGGCAGTCCCCAGGTCATAATTTAATTAATCAAAGTGCTTTAAGAATTCTCAGTAACACTACAATACATTTCCTAGTATTCGTGTGTAACTATGAATAAGTAGTTCATCATTAACACTTCTTAATAGTTATATACGCAGTAATTGTGTTAGTAGGAGTTTATTATTAGCTAAGTGGCAATTACTGAATCTTGCAATTCTAGCTAGCTATATTTTTATTATTATTATTATTATATCATACCTACTAATTAATCACTGATCACACCGACATTAAGACTAGCAAAGCAGAGGTAAATAGGTAGAGGTACATGAGTAGGTTGGGTAGTCAGGGGTTGGGCAGGGCTCTCAAGTATCACGCATTGAGTGTGCCAGTCACCCATTTCGGTCTTTTTCACGCCCTCCGCCACACATTGTATTTCTCACACAGAAAAACTTACTATTTATCATATATTTAATAAGCCGCAGTGCCCAAAATGTATCTGTCCGCACCGCTGTCTCTACGGAGCCGGACAGTAAGCATGTCTCCCCTGGAGTTCTTAGTCGACCCTGACACTTATCAGCCAATCAAAAAAAACACAATCTACACAGTCTACACAATAGCCAATCAGAAAATAGCACTATTGTATCTGGGTAAGATTTAATGCAACTAATGAAAAAAAAAACCTAACAGATAGTTAGGCTGGTGGTTGAGAAGGGGTTTAGGTGTGTGGGGAGACAGAAGACAGGCAGGTGTATAGGTAGGGGGATGTAGATGCAAGGGTTGGGTCATGCTGACCAGGGACTTGATTAGTCACTACACCATGCTAGACTATGCTGTCCAATCAAACTTATATCACAACTTATATAACAGCAAGCATGCTAACTATATTCAAAATCTTTTGGGCATTAAGTTTTGCGTACGATAGGATAAGGAAAACTCAAACATTAACGTAATTTCATTGAATTTTCAACTCCTCAATAACAATCAGAATAGAGCATGCATCGCTGTGCTGTAATTATGGATGACTGTCGCTAGATGGCGCTGCAGCAAAAAACCGAAACCTTACGGTGGAAAAGTCACGGAACTCTATTTCACGCATGCGTACTGTGATTCTCCACCAGGGTGTCGAATCAGGCAGCGACAAACGCTTGTGTTCGCGTTATTAATTAGCATTTTTTATTTTTTTACGACTGAATAATGGAGGAGTTCAATTCCGGAGATGAGGTAAAACCTGCTTAAACGCTTTTGACTGAAAACAAGATTAAGAAAATAAGATATATTTGTTATAAAGAGACCGGTGGCCAAGTACAGATGACGTCGGACAGATAAATCACACAGTTAATCATATAAGACGAGGATATAAGTTCAGTACAGTGCAGTAAGTACAGTAATGTTGGAGTTAAAACCCCTACATTACTGTATTTTATACATTAAAACGGTTTATTGTTAATAAATCCGTTACAGTCATGTAGAATTGAGATTTCCGGGTGTGGCTGAACGATGATGTTACTATGGAGACTTTGTTTATGTAAAGGTGGCTATCAACAAACCAGTGTCCTGCCCCCTATCCCCTTGCTCCCTGCCCCCTATCCCCTTGCTCCCTGCCCCCTATCCCCTTGCTCCTTGCTCCCTGCCCCCTATCCCCTTGCTCCCTGCCCCCTATCCCCTTGCTCCCTGCCCCCTATCCCCTTGCTCCTTGCTCCCTGCCCCCTATCCCCTTGCTCCTTGCTCCCTGCCCCCTATCCCCTTGCTCCCTGCCCCCTATCCCCTTGCTCCCTGCCCCCTATCCCCTTGCTCCCTGCCCCCTATCCCCTTGCTCCCTGCCCCCTATACCCTTGCTCCCTGCCCCCTTGCTCCCTGCCCCCTGTCCCCTTGCTCCCTGTCCCCTTGCTCCTTGCCCCCTGTCCCCTATCTCCCTGTCCCCTAGTAGAATCAGAATCAGAACCAGGTTTATTCCCAGGCTCTGTAGGGTCTACATATACAGGAATTTGTCTTGGTGTGTTGGTGCTCAGTAATGATAAAGAAGCATAATTATAATAAACAAAGGTCATAATAATAATAATAATAATAAAGTGTATAAACATAGATTAACAAAAAAAAAAACAAGCAATTGGAAGTAAACAAGAATTGAATTGTACACTAATGCAGGATGTGCAAAGTGACCGGAGCAAATATAAACTTAGAAATGTTACATAAGTTACAGATGAAAGAAAAAATGAACTGTACATTAATGCAGGATATACAATAGTGGAGCAGTGTGAGAAAGGAAGGCACATTAGCATTAATGTAATGTATCTGAGCAGTGGTTTTTAACCTACGTCTATGAGCGGATCCTGGAAGTTCCAAGGTTGTAAAAAGTCTGGGGGAATCCTGTCTGCATTAGTCTGTTTGTAGTCTAATACACTGAATCCCCTTGTGCGCTTGCAGGTTCTCCACTGTACAGTTAAACATGGCAAATAAAATGAGCCCTAAGTAGTGAACAATATTGCAGATACAGCTGTTTTATTTGATAATACACTCAAATAGCGGTCTAAATGTTTGGAAGCTCTGAGTAAAGTAAATAGTACAGGAACAGTGCGTTCAGTCAAGTTCTCTTTTTTTTCTTTCGTTCTTTCCTATAGGTTGGATTCAGTCCTGACGACGCAAGTAATGCAGTTAAAGAGGTAACTTGCATCAGCAACACAAAGAAACCAACATCAACCAGGATAGAAAAAGCAGAGTTAATGTGCATCATGTGTCAGAATTAACTGTGTGTATGTGTTGGGCAGTGCATCGAGGGTGTAATCGGAGGTGTGGACTACAGCCAAAATAAAGTGAACCAGTGGACAGCGAGCATTGTGGAGCACTCTCTCACTCAGCTGGTTAAACAGGGGAAAGCATATAAATACATCGGTAATCTTGTCTCCAAACTCCTAAAACATTTTACATAAACATATCACTGATTATTATTCTAAACTCTGTGTGTATGCGTGTGTGGCTTTGTGTGTGTGCACGTGGCTTTCTCTCTCTCTCTCTCCTTTAGTTAACTGCACTATAATGCAGAAGAGTGGCGCAGGTCTCCACACAGCTAACTCCTGTTACTGGGACACGACCACTGACGGTAAGTGCAGAGGCAGGTTAGGTGAACATTTGTCTGTGCACAAAATCTGTAGAGATGTGAATATTTCTACCTTTTACATTCAATAAGGTGTTAAAGAAAGAAGCTGGATACAGCTTAGGGATTCTAAACCGTTGAGCTAGAAGAAGGATTATTAATGATGCCATTCTAGTTAAATCTTTGAGTCGGAATTCTCTAGATCACCAATAACAAAGTTAGTGTTTGAAACACAGCTTAGTATGTACAATAAATATAAAACTATATAAATACTGAAACACAGACTCCCTAAACTGAGAGATGCTATTTTTTTTAATAAATCAGTTTATTACTAAATTCAAGAGCCTTTCTTGAGAAATGCAAGGAAAATGATATTAAACAAGGTGACAAGTACAGTGAGCAGCAACTTTCTGTAGCATGATCAATGCCAGATTTGTAATCTTCATTCACAAGACTTGTATTTGTGTCTAAACCGAGAACAACTGCACACATTCCTCACCAAACAAAAAGAGGAAAATGTTTGGCTGCTTAAAAGAAATGTTTGGCACAGCAGACTGTCATTAGTGGAATAGGAGGAAGGACCTATAAAGGACAAGATGTACATCCAGAACAAGTCCTGGACATCTGGCTCTACATTGTAGGAATGTTTTCGTATCACAGCTTGTCTTTATTCTTTACTTAACCCCCAACTGAGGCGTTAATGATGAAAGATTGACAACAAACCACAGATTAATTACATTTGCCTGTGCAACACAGCAAGTAATCCGATGACATATAAGCACTTGTTTATCATTTCTTTCTTTTTTTTTCCTCTCTCTCTTTTCTCTATAGGAAGCTGCACAGTCAGATGGGAGAATCGCACCATGTACTGTGTAGTTTGCGTGTTTGCCGTCGCTTTGTGAACCAGAGCCGCCTGCAGCACGCCATGAGACCGCCCCACACACACACCCCAGGTGGCATAATGAACTCCTTTCAGCCTCATGAAGCAGTGTTGTTCCAGCCCTGTGTTGTTGGGTTAAGGATCAAGCAACCTGAGAGAGGTCACCTGACCAGTACTTTAATATTGTAACATAACTGCTTGTGTTTGCCATTCATCATTTTTAACTCCTAACATTTTTGAGTAGATTGTAAATGCGTAGCGCAGTCGTTAGCAAACGTGTTTGTTCACTTTGGTGAGTTAAATTCAGTGTTGTGTAACTGAGGATATGAAATTCCTTAATAAATGACTAGAAAATATACAAGGAATTGAATCAGATATGAACCCGATTTGTTGATTATTTTACATTTTGTTTTTGAAGTTGTGTATCCAACAGTTCTTGTACAAGGTTTATAGCAAGTTGTAGATGTCAAGTTTAAATCAGGTATTACATTAATTTCCAGAAAGAGAACAAATTGATATTTGTATTATATCAGCAAAGCATTAAAAGTCTCTACTTGTGTGCAAAAAAATAAATCTCACCATATCCTGTGTCTGATAAGAGCACAACTGTAACAACAAATAGCAAAATGTTTTGCTTTTAATGATTACTTTTTCTTTATTTATGAATGGCTTAAGAATAAAGATGACTTGTGTCCTTCACATTTAATTATGCATTTCGAGTATGTTTCGATTTTAACAGCATCATTACAAAGAAAGGAAAAGAGAACTTGTTTGAATTTTTATTGTGATTTGTCCACAATTGTCATTACTGCAGAAACTTTTCCTAATTAGCACAACGGCAAAGAAAAGAGGAAATAAAACCCACAGCAGCTCTTTCTCAAAACACTTCTGCAACACAAAATCGTTTCACAATGTGATTTCATAATGTTGGAATGAAATCTTTTGAAGTAAAGAAGTAAATGAAAGAGAACGAAAGATAAGAAAAAGACCAAAAAAGGAAAAAAGAAAGAAAAAAAAAGCCCACTGGGTACTTAAGCAGGCTTAAAAATGTGACGAATGTGTTCTGCACAGTTTCATAGTCAACATACATCAGTGCAAAATAATGATCTTTCAGCTATTTCTATCATTACAGCTATTACTCTCTTACTGCAAGCAAAAGCTTCCTAATTAACACCTTTTCACAGACGATCTTTTGCCTCATCCAATAACTCATTCATCCTTTAAGCTATTCATCCACAAGCTACAATTTCAGCTCAATTATATTCTATTTCTATAGAGCCTTTAGCACCGGACATTGTCACAAAGCAGCTTTACAGAATATATATTAATTCAGCATAATGTTAAAAAAAATCTCTCAGACTTTGTGTCATTTCAACACACACTACACAAAAGAAATAAAATAAGCAACAACTTTTAACAAATAAAATAAGCAACAGATTTTAACTGTGATTTTTTCCGTGAGGACGATTATTTAGAAGGAACATTAGGATTTCTTCTTAACACAAAAAGTTGTGTTTTTGGTTTTCTGGCCAATCAACAGAGAGGAAAAAATATTAAGCATGTTTAGAGCTGTTATAATGAGACAACAGGAACTAAACAGGAAATGTCATGATAAATGGACAAATGGGGCTTTGGGCAATTTTTATAAAAAAAAAAGTTTTATGTTAATAAATTGAGGTGATATGTTAATAAATTGATAAACTGAGGTGTTTTGAGCTAGCATAGATTTCAACATTGGAATCCTGGATTTATTTCACCACATCTATGAAACCTATCAATGTTCCAGTACAGTAGCTATCCATCACATTTTGAGTAAACTGTTTTTTCCCCTCGTGTTTATTGCATAAATTCACTACAAATGAGATTTTGATTATTTAAAGCTGTACCTATCTACTATCGATTATCCAAGATTAGAAGTTTTCCTTGTTGAAAATGAATTTGACTCCGGCCTTTGACTGGCTGATGCATTGTTTTTCTAAGGCTTTCCCCAGAGCACCCGGTCCACAGAGAAATACCCCAACTTTAGACCTGCGGGAGGGAGATAAAGCGAAAAATTACATGACAGCATGATTACATGGAAAATAGACAGATATCTAACAGGACTATTCAGCTAACATTAGCTAGGCTAAGAATAGACCTGCATAAATGTACAGTGCATCGGGAAAAATATTCTTCCACATTTTACTGTATTTCATGTCCTTTTTCCAAAATGAATTAAATTCATTTAAATTGTCTTCAAAATTCTACAAACAATACCACATAATGGCAAAGTGAAAGAAGTTTGTTTGAAATCTTTTAAAATCAAATTTATTAAAAATAAAAAACAAAAAAGTGTACATAAGTATTCACAGCCTTTGAAATGACACTGTTGAGCTCAGGTGCACTCTGTTTCCACTGATCATCCTTGAGATGTTTCTACAACTCGATTGTAGTCCACCTGTGGGAAATTCAGCTGACTGGACATGATTTAGAAAGGCACTCATTTGACCTCATTAGAACTCAGAGACAGGACACTGTATCGAGGCACAGATCTGGGGAAGGGTACAGAAAAATTTCTCCGACAGTGGCCACAATGAGAATAGCATCCGTAAATGGAAGCCGTCTGACCAAATTGAGTGATCGGGGAGAAGGGACTTAGTCGGGGAGGTGACCATGATGGCCGGCCTGATGTTTGCCAAAAAGCAACTGAAGGACACTTAGTCCAAAAGAAATAAAATTCTCTAATCTGATGAAAGAAAGATTTTGGCCTGAATAGCAAGCATCATATCTGGAGGAAACCAGGCACCATTCATTCACCTGGCTAATCCCATTCTTACACTGAAGCATGGTGGTGGCAGCATCATGCTGTGGGGAGGTTTTTCAGTGGCAAGAACTGGGAGACTAGTCAGAATCAAGGGGAAGATTAATGCAGCAATGTACAGAGACATACTTGATGAAAACCTGCTCCAGAGCAGTTGGATCTCGGGCAAAGGCTCATCTTCCAACAGGAACACAACCCTAAGCACATGGCCAAGATAACAGAGGTGTGGCTACGGGACGACTCTGTAAATGTCCAGAGCTCAGACTTGAACCCGATTTAACATCTCTGGAGAGATCTGAAAATGGCAGATGCTCCCCATCCAACCTGTTGGAGCTTAAGAGGTCCTGAAAAGAAGAATGGGAAAACCTGCCCAAAATAGGTGTTCCAAGCTTGTAGAATCATAATCGAAATGACTTGAGGCTGTAATTGCTGCCAAAGGTGCTTCAACAAAGTATTGAACAGAGGCTATGAATACTTATGTACGTGTTTTTTTTTTGTTTTTGTTTTTTTTGGTGATATATATTGACCATTTGGTCATATGTTGGTCATTTGGTCAAACCTTTTAACACTAACATTATTAGTCATTAGTAATGCAGTCTATAATACCCTGGGTGGCTGGTAGCGATAGTGCTAAACTCATTTTCCCAGTTAGGTTTTCCATACAGAGTTTTCTGCTTCAGGCCAGTGATGGGGTCATTTTCTGCTTCATGGTGAACTCGGAAGTGAGCAGCCTGTCAGAAAGACAATTATTACAATTTTAAAAACAATAGAGTACATTGCAATATCTGGAAAGCTGTAACTGTAACGTGCAATAATACTGCATGCCTACAAATATAAAGACTTTGCATGAATAGATTTTCTTTAAATATGATTGATTTGAATTGAATTTTCAGGTTCCCCTTTGTGTACTTTTTGCAGAAGTAAATCTGACCTCTGTCTCCTTCCAGCGAGTGAGGTAAATGTTGTAATTGAGGAAGTCGATCATGTTTTTCTCGTTCATCTGCCGCTCCAGGGACTGTAGCAGGTCTGCAAACCATTCAAACGCTTCTGTCTCTGGACACAGCCAATAAAAATAGATCTGCCAGGGTCAAGAGGACAGAAAACAGTTAATATATTATATTATTATACAGTTTAGTACTGTATTTTCCCTGATCTACCCATTTAAAGTTACATTCTGGATGTATATTTAGATCAATAATGAGGAAGACTCAGTGTGAGAGTTGTAAAACTCCCTAAGATTACATGAGTAAAAACCCTAGGAGGAAGAATACTAAGGGGAATTCATCCTCCGCTTATCATAAATAAATAATAATAAATCATTGGTCTGTACATATCGTAATATAATAAGTATATTATATACTGATGTGTTTAGTATGAGCAGATTGTGAGTTCTGGGATAAGCACAGGACAATATTAATGATCTTCTTGGATAGAAGAAAACCATTTTTAATTCCATTTGTAATTCTCCTTTCCAGATCATGAGCAATAAAATATATATTTTGATGAAGCCCCACCTTTTTGGTGAACACGTTGGTGTTTTGCTGGACAGTTTTGTACCACACAGACTTGAGGATGGATGCAAAGGGAGTAACACCAATGCCTGCACCAACTAGCATGACCACCTCGTAGCGGAAAACGTCCTCACTTGCCGTGCCAAAGGGGCCGTCCACTGCCACCCTGTACGCACACACACACACACACAAACACACACACACACACACACACACACACACACACACACACACACACACACACACACACACACACACACACACACACAAACACAAACACACAGGTTCAGCTGGTCTGCAAACAAGAATCATAGAATGAAATGCATTAACAATATTTGCACTTTGTTTTGTTCGGCTGTATCTGTGAAACATTATAGATGGTTTTGAAGCCTGAGACCATGAGAAAATCAGATAAATCCAGTATCTGATCTCAGAACTCACTAAACACTACATTATAACTGTTGATTCAAAAGAGGTAGCAAGAAAAGTTTGTCATGGTGAAATCAACACACAGTAACTGCCCCTCTGCTTTCACTGAAATCATTACAAAAGTCTGCTTTAATTTGCTCACTTCTTCTTTCTAACAGCATGCTATCGCTCTGCAAAGCCACATCTCCTTTTCACAAGAACGTAGTTTCCCAGTTTGTTACTCGCCCAAAT
The DNA here is from genome assembly GCF_022655615.1 of Tachysurus fulvidraco. Classification (NCBI taxonomy): domain Eukaryota; kingdom Metazoa; phylum Chordata; class Actinopteri; order Siluriformes; family Bagridae; genus Tachysurus; species Tachysurus fulvidraco. The sequence goes on from NC_062518.1 coordinate 13,609,245, forward strand.
TATACAGCTCTTTAGTGCCCAAAGAAGTAAAATACAAATACAAGAAGCTTGATTTAATACTACTACATGATTAAAAACAGATCGCTCGACAAATTCATGCATTATTTGATCGTACAAGCAGAGATACACAGTGAAAAAGATTCTTTATAGATATTAGCTTACCTTTTTTTGACAGAAAAAATAGCTCACACACATTTTGTATCGAAAGTAACATTTCGTATATACAGATATCCTGCTGTTGAGTTTAATACTCAGATAATTTTGTCTCCCAATGGGATATTAAAAGCCCTAGAGTTTGGTGAAATTTGGACGTCAAGTTATAAGTATTTAAATATACAGCCCTTGGTATAAATCACTTGACTTTGAAAAACAGCTTGAAGGCTGTAAAGTGTGGTGACATTTAGTGGCAGTTACGAGTTGTCTGCTCGGGGCTTCAGTGTGGCAGAGTGGCTGTCTTGTGGTGCAATTAGAGTTATAAAGCAGTCTTCTGGTCTATGTTTTTAAATTTGTACACTTACTTGGGAAGTTCCCAGGCATCCTGAACTCCGCTCTTGTCCCCACCACATGCCTTGTACAGGGCATCAGTCCAGTCTCCAACAATACGGATGTGGATGCTGAAGTGGTCTTCCTCGGGAGCGGAGGTCAGGGTGAATGGATGCCACTCCAGGTGCGAGATGGACGGACACTTCATAAAGATGTACTGACCCACCTCCATTTTAAAGCCTTTCTTTTTCAACTGCAGCTCCAAGGTCTTGGATGGATGCATCACTACCTGGTGGGCAAGAAAATCTGAGCACGGAGCTTCACAGCAGGTCGATCAATAGAGAAATCAGTCTCAGACATTTTTTCATTATGCAAAACCAATGTTTTCACTGACCTTGGTGATAACCACCTTCTGTTTTGAGCGGTAGAATCGCACAAGCATCTCGAACACGTACAAGATCATTGGCCCAAGGACCCACTGCCATGTCTGTGAACAAAGCGTTGACACGATGTTGGAAATAACTTCATGATCATGATAAAACAATACAAGGACAATAAATGCAAATAAGAAACAAAGAGTTTTATAGGAAGGTCGGGTCAATCACCTGCCAGGAGCATGTGTAGATCTTATACATTAACTGTGATTGTCTATTGGTATGATTGCTATAGGTATACGATTGGACTGAATGAATTGCATGTGATGAATATAAATGTTTATCAATAGTCTTGTGTCATAACTGGAAGTCGGTTTACCCCTGGTTTATTTCCAGCAAAAACCGGTGTAGGACAGTCCTGGTCCAGGCCCCATCTTTCAAACCGCTCGCTACAGTTTTGAGGTCTATGATGCTTTACACTGTCAGGGGTCTGACCTCGTACAATGCGACTGACAAGTGACAACACACACACACACACACACACACACACACACACACACACACACACACACACACACACACACACATACCACACACACACACACACAGAGAGAGGGGAAGTGTTTACTAAATTACTGTGTTGCAAATATCAATGTGATACAAGCAGACGATTGCTTCATTCTTTGTTGCACAGCTATTAGCCAACACTTTACAAATCCATCAAAACCTACAGATTTAAGCACGTTAACCTCTATGCTTTTTATTCAATTATTTGTATTATTAACAAACATTATTAACTGAATAAAAAAGAGAATAAAAAGTACAGCGACGAGAGTGAGAAATGCAAGTACGCTTAACGGGTTTAAACGTTCTGTTCAGTCCAAAATGTCACATTTTAAACTAAGCCAACACTAATGTGTGTGTGTGTGTGTGTGTGTGTGTGTGTGTGTGTGTGTGTGTGTGTGTGTAGTGTAACAGCTAGAAATAATAAAATATATACAACTATACAATATTATATGAGGCAAATATGTATTGTTTTGACATTTTTACAGAAATTCATCTGTTCCTTCTGCAATAAAAAATCGGTATAATCATTAATATTAAATTTAAAACCTTTCAAAAATCTATATTTTCATTCATTTATATTTTTGAATGTCTGTATTTAATATTTACAAGAAGATGTTTAAGAGTCCGCATAAATAAATGTAAATGTTCAATTTTGTTTCTTGATACATGCCTAAAGTTTTAGTGTGAGGGAAGAGTTTGACAAGAAAGTCCAATGTACTGTATTTAACTAATAAGAGAAAGCAAACTCTGCTGTGAATGTCTAATGGTTTTAAAATGTTTTTGTTTGTTTTTGAAACTTTTTTGCCATTTATTTATCTTCAAATTTCAAATTTTGAAAGCTAGTCAGTTAGTGGAATTGACAGTTGTGATTGAATTGACAGTGAAATTAGCCAGTTGTGTAACAAGATAGTAACTTTCTTTTGCTGTACTTATGTGCACTTTTCTACTTTAACCTCAGGTAACAGTGATCCGTGTCTTGTTTGGACCGTTTTAGTGATCGTTTTCTTCTCTACATAGTATTTTATCTGGCTAGAATGAAATGCATTAGCTTTCTTCCATTGGCCTTGAAGATGCACATCGTTCAAAAATAGAAAAAAATCGATCGTCTGAAATCCAGTGCTGAATAAAGAAATGCTTCAAATGGTAAAAACAGCATCAGTCTATTCCTGCTTGCACTTACCCGACCCCATGGAGCACAAGTCCAATGAAAAAGATGATAAAGAGGTGATGGGTGAACCAGAACACCTCAAAATAGGACCTGCGAATGACCTCCATGGAGGAGGTAATGATGAGGATGAGGGAGAGGGTGATCACGACGCCTGTTAGTCCTGCGATCGTGGTGAACATGGTAATGGTCTGGCTCTGTGACTCGGCAAAGCACACAATAGAAGACAAAATAAACAAGATCAATGCATGATCAATCTTTTAGTTGAGCAAAAATTCTGTAGGACAAACATCTGCATTGCAGAGATAGTGCAAGGTAGTAATTAAAGGTGCAGTCTGAAATATTTATGACTTTCTATCACTTTAATAATCATAGAATATTAAAGGATGCTTTAGTTTAATAAATAAATAAATAAATCCTTCCTTTCTTAATATCTTCAATACAATTACATGTTCCTGAACAGACTGAGAAACAGACATTTTATTAAGATATCTATAAGATATTTTATTATTTTTTAGCCAACATAAGGACAAAATAAGTTTTTTTTTTTTTTTGATGAGATATGATTCACCATTTTGAAGAGATATTCTTTAAAATATGGCCACAGTGTAAACAAGCATGACTTGATCGTGTGTGTGTGTGTGTGTGTGTGTGTGTGTGTGTGTGTGTGTGTGTGTGTGTGTGTGTGTGTGTGTGTGTGTGTGTGTGTGTGTAAAACGGAAGTTTCTCAGACCTTAAAGAGGGAATTTCACCCACTATGTGACCAAGTGAAGGATTTCTGAACCGTCACAGTCATCTAAACAATGCTGATTTCCAAACAATCATAATGTCATGATATTTTAAGACATTTAAATAGGGTCCAATAAACAATGTAGTGTTTCTGTAACTTGTTTTAAAAACAAATAGTTCATATTTTAATTTAATAAACAACTTCAATAAAAAAAAATCTAATTTGTCTAATCTCATCGGCTGAACACTGGTGACTCAAGAAGGTTAAGGCTCTTGGTTGTTGAACATAAGGTCAAAGTTCAAGAACCACCACTGACAAGCTGCCACTGTTGGGCAATTGAGCAAGATTATTAACCCTCCCTGCTCCTGTGCTCTGATCCCAACCTCCTCATGTGGTAGCCTAGTGGTTAAAGTGCTGGACTACCAATCAGAAGGTTATGAGTTCAATTCCCACTGCTGGGCCCCTGAGCAAGGCCCTTTACCCTCAATTTCTCAGTTGTAAAAAATGAGATAAAAATGTAAGTCGCTCTGGGTAAGGATGTCTGCTAAATGCTGTAAATGTCATTTTGGATCTGTGAAGAAAAGAATACTGTAGTTTTGGTTCATCTTTCTGGTCTATCTACATGTGACACAAGGGACGGAACACAGTATATACAGTACACATATTATGATGTTATACTCACAGTCTCACTGGACCGGATGGGGTTGAGGTAAGACTCATTGTCCTTGTTTCCAATCAGAGACAGAACGTGGGGCAGTGACCTGTTGTTGTCTTCCCGCTGTGCAGACTCGAAGCGCTCAAAATTAAACAGATGAGCGATGGTGTGCACCGCTGATAGAAACACAAGAGAAACGATAATAAACATTTTTTTTTTTGCCTCTGATGTTATATAAGAATATAAGATATTCAAATGATACCTGTGTGGAAGGCAATCATGTAGGCTACCAACTTGTGGAAAGTGATGTTTCTGTCAAGCTGACGGGCAGCTGTACGGCTACAACACTACCCAAACATCCAAACACACAGTGTTACACACACACACACACTCCTTTCCTTGGTTTTTGTTTTTAAGCATTTGCACTTTAAAATTCGTTTCAGTCCTGAGGCTTTGCTAACCTGTATGGAGCCTCGGAGGAAGGACAGAAGGTTGCGACAGACAGGCAGGAGGATCAACATGCAGTTAAAGTTCAGACACGCAGCTGGGGCTCTCGCCCAGGGCAGAGCGTGCTAGAGAGACGCAAACGGGAAATGAGAATGAATACAATGTGTTGGAAATATAATTTCAGTAACAGACTCTAACACCTGCTTGGCTGCCTGTTCTGTGTTCAAGTGAAAGTAAAAAAGAAAGCAGAAATGATCTAAGATTATAGTTTAACATTGTGAAATAAAAAAAACCACAGTATTACAGTGTCTGGCAAATCAGTATTACAGTCTCTGGCAAATCAGCATTTCCTGAAGACCGGTGGAATTAAAACGACAAGATTTGAACCTTTGCTTGTTGGTGTTGATTCTGAGCCACTCGTAGCTCTACAACTGATGGCTGTAATATAATTCTATGAGGCTTTAAAAGTGTAATAGCGGCTCGCCAATGCTCTGTTAGTGATTTGTGTCTATCTACAGTATATCAGCAGGGTTGCCAGGTCCAACAATCTGAAAGCCAAATAAGAAACCCAGTGGTTCTCTCCTTGGCTAAAAAGAAGCTTGCTTCTTATTTGAAGTAAGGATTTGATTGACACATTAATCACATTGACACACTATAATAATAGGCTTAAGGGTAACAAACTATTTATCTTTGATTATATAAAAAATGTCCAATCTACATAAAAAGTACTGTTTACAAGTGTACAAGTACTATCATGAATATTTGTGTTGTAATAATAATAATAATAATAATAATAATAATAGTAATAATAATAATAATGTTATGCACTCATCATACAGGATACTGTCAGTTAACATGCTTTTTGTGAGTTAAGACTGTATTGTTCATGTTTAAAGCACAGAATCCTTAGCCTCACCCCAAGGATGACCCTGCTGTAGAAGAAACGTTCGATCAGAAATGCCCGGTAGAACTGGACAAATAGGTAAGCGTTGATTCCAAGCCATACCAGCTGAAGAGGAAAAAACAAGTTACAACACGGTCCGAGTGATCGATTAAACAGAAATGAAATACTTTAAACATGAACATTGCAAAGTCTAATATCTAATGTATAAATACTGAACTGTATAAACAACCTTATAGCCTTATTTAGAAACAAAAGACTTACTATAACAACAACGGAAAGTCCTTCATTTGCTGCAAAGTTGCCCATGCTGAAAGAATAAACGAGGGTGTATATATATGTGTGTGTGTGTGTGTGTTACGTGGTAAAGAGACAGAGTGAGGTACAGTACATAAGTGAGAAGTGTTTGGTATTTAAGCAGGGAGGCAGGGAGTCATAGAGGAAGTTGATTCAGCTTGACAGTATCAGCCCACCAGAACAGATGAAGCGCAGTTCCTCAATGTAAAATGTGTGTGTGTGTTACAAAAAAAAGTACAGACATCTTACAGAGAGGAGAGACACCTACACTTTTTGTTACTATGGAGACAAAGACACAAAGTTCTATCATCTTTCGTTTTTTTTTTATTTTCTCCGACTCCACATACAGAAGAAAGCTGTAACAAGCAGACATTCGTAGGTCACCTATTAAGAAAACATTAAGAAGACAACCTACAAGATTATTTTCAGTTACCCAAACACCAGAGGGCGCCGAAGACTTCAATACTATCGTCAAAGCCTTCTCTCTCCCTCTGATATAAATGTATAGTGTGCAAAACGTGGTCTCGTTTCATTGAGAAAGCAGTGCGTGAATCAATATAAGTGCAAAATATAAGTGTGAAAAATTCAATATTTAAATTACAGAGCAAATCATTCTTAATACAACAAGCAGGGCTTAAAAAATCCTAAAAAAAATCTTACACTAACCTTAATTATAACCTACATTATTTAAACATAGCATGTCATTTAACATCCTTATGAATCAGTGTATAAAACATTGTTCGAGGTGAATGCTGGTAAAAGGACGCTGCTCTTGATCCATCAACATCAGCATGGAATAAGTAGCTTTAAATAAAACACAACACAAGGGAGAATACAACAATCGAAGACACCAATTCTGGTGATTTTCTGATATGATTGGAGCTTATGTTGCTGTAAGCATTTACATGTTCAACAGGAATGTCAGAATCCAAGAAATCGAAAAATATATTACATACAGCTGACAAAAATATTTTATGTCTTAATTAAGTTTTACTGCTTATACTAAACTTAAATGAAAAATGTTTGTAATTATAGGATTATATTAATTATGCAGTTAAATAAAAGCAATTCTGAAGTTTTGTGAGATGCATCGCACCAAGGTCTGATCCTGATTTGACCTGGAATCATGTTGGACATCCAAAAGCAAATCATTTTAATGTAATGCAGTTCAAACACTGGAGGTGATGCAAAGATGTACTGTGGACTTGTGGCAATGAGATGATGCATTAATAATGCAGACGTGGTGAAGTGAAGGATAAATGGTCTAAGCTGCTGATCAGGAGACCATTAACTGTTTAGATTGTATATGCTCTCATTTGTGAGTCGGTTGATAATGAAAGAAAAAAATAAAATGTAACCGTTGCTGCTTTCGTGTCATTGATACGGAAACTCTCGTAATAAGTGTTTCTATATTTACAGAATTTATAAATGTAAAAAAAAAAATAATTTTTCCAAGAAACAGTAGACATGTACATCATTATAGAAATTAGAGAGAAAATGAAAGACAAGCAGACTGCAGCTTACATGACGAAAGCAGCATTCTCATGTTGTTATATAGCACATGCATTCAGCAAAAGCGCTTAAACAACCCAGGCCACAATCATGCTCACTGGTTTGTCTTAAAATCCAATGAAAACAAAAGCTAAGGAAGGCTTATGAAGACTTTTTACGTAATCCACCGAACATACATTAAGCTTCTGGTCCATAAAGGGCACTTAAAAAAAATCAGCTCAGGAAAGTTCAGCTTCATACAGTATATTAAAGCCTTAAAATAATTCATTCTCAGCTAAAGTGTTTGCTCACTAAGAACGTCCGCGTGATTTGCCACCTACTCCATTTCTCCATCTGTACTGTGGCTCTTTACTTCACCAGGGACTCAGCACAGACACTGGTGTATCTCTCCATTGGTGCTGGAAATTGGTTCATGTTCCACGTCTTTGGCTTCATCAGGGCTTTCTAATGACACTTTTCCGTGCATGCATGTGGGCTGCGAACACGAGACAGCCGGCACCCGTGGTGAGCCACAGCATTTCCCCAGTCCCTGCACCGGGCTGGAGGAGAACAGGTGCCTGCAGGGGTGGCAGCACTGGTAGAAGAGGAGCATGAAGAAGACAGCAAAGGCATAGCTAAGAAACAGAAGCAGCTCAAGCACTGGTGCATCTACTTGTCGATAAAATTCAGTGCGGTTGGAGAACCAGAGTGATGTGAGCGCTATGTTCTCAATGAACCGTATAGAATAGTAGGCAGTTGCTCGCCTCCAGCCATAATTTTTGTCGATCAGGTCAGGGTCGTCGAGCTTGAGCTGCACGGCCGACCAGCAGAAAACGTTGATCCCTGCATACAGAAAAGTGAGCATGGCGAGCGCAGTGGCTGTACCCACGCGTGTCAGTGTCTTCTCAATGCTCTCGGGAAAGGGTGAGCCGCTGCGCCAGAATGATGCCCAAGGCTGGAGGAAGAAGGCGAAGAAGCTGAGCATGACTACAGGCAGCAGCCAGGCCTTCAGCACGGAGCCAAAAAGCACAAGCACAGCAACGCGTGTCGCAATCTCAAAGCTGCGCCACAGCAACACGCACACATACGCCATGGGATGCACTGACACCGCATAGTCATCGTAACGGATCTTGATGGCTAAGATGTTGCAGCGCAGTGCACCGTACACAATGGAGAGCAGAGAGATGACCATCAGGGTGCCTGAGGAAGAGAAAAAGAGAAATGATCATTAGAGAGAATGAGAGAAAGAGACAGTGGAACAAAAAGGTATTGGAAGAGAAAGAAATTATTCTGAAAATCCTTCCACATGATTCTTTGTTAATGCTTTCTAACGCTCTGAATAGATTCTCCCCAACCACCAGAGGGAGCCCTCTTGTCGAATATTGACATACTCCGAGTCATAGAGCATTTTCTTTATAAAGTATGTTCATGCTACCATTCAGTATTGTTAGTTCTGACTATTTACTAAACTGTTTGTTGTTTTTTAGCTTTCTAATTTATCGGCTGTGTTTCTTGTTTTCTGCCTTTTGGATTATGTTTATGGATTTGTTTGCCTGTTTACTGCCTGTAAACACACTCACTGTTCACTTTATCAGGAACACCTGTTCACCTGCACATTCATGCAGCTTTCCAACCAACCAATCGTGTGACAGCAAAATACACAAAACATTCATGCACATACAGATAACAATTGTTCTTTTTTTTATGCTTGATGTCAACATTAACTGACGCTCTTGATCGGTATCTGCATGATTTTATGTACTACACTGCTGTCACATGATTGGCTGATCACGATTGTAGAATTGTGGATGGTGAGTGTATATTCATTCCACTGTATGCAGTGTAACTCTAAACTGATAACAAATGTATGAGCTTCATTTTTGATTGATTTTTCATTATTTTTAAAACTGTAATCATTTGAAAATTGCTGTGGAACAAGCGAAAAAAAAAAAGAGAGAGAGACAGTTCAGGAAAAGTGGCTACAAATATAGATTTGTCGATGACTGCCGGATCGTCCTGTAAATCGATACATGAAATAGACCAAGATTTAAGTTCAATGTTTGGAACACCTTAAATAACTGCTCTGAAATGGCATCCTCTTGGTTGTGACTCTCTTGTAATGCAATCCAGCGAGAATAAGTGTAAACACAATGCAATGCTCAGATGATTAATGCAATGGCAGCTTCAGGTATTTTCCACCCATAGGTCTGGGCTAGTAATCGATATGTCAAGACTCTCCTATTGCTACAGCTTCTTCTTAATATATGTCTTCTTCCGCTCCATTAATTCCTGATAACTTGGGCCTTTTACTGAAAGTCAGGATGAGATTCCTTTCCTACTGTATATTTCTCTACCAGTGCTTCTTGTATTTTGTGTATATGGTTACATTGCCATCTCCTTACTCCACCATCATTGGTGGTATCATGGTATTGGTCTATCGCAGGGGTGGCCAACCAGTCAGAGACCAATAGCCACATTTTTTACTGTGTTACTGCAAAGAGCCACATCATACACATGGGCACACGTGATCATCACCTTTTTTTTCCCCCTGCCATTTTGAGAGCGAACTTGACACAAATTGTTTACTCAAATGATCTCGCTACTACTGGGAAACTTTGAGGTTATTTTCATCCCACGCACATGCGTGTTTGACGAAAATACTGTATTGAACTCAAGCGAAGCGAACACGCACATTAAAAAGACACAAATACAAACTTCAATACGGATGTAAGAGCTGAAACTGGGCAAAGAGCCGAGTTTGCCACCCCTGGTCTATCGGCATGTGGTATTGATGCCGGGATGTGGTGGCCTAGTGGTTAAGATGTTGGGCTACCAATCAGAAGGTTGAGAGTTCGACTCCTACGTCTACCAAGCTGCCATTGCTGGGCCCCTGAGCAAGGCCCTTGAACCTCAATTGCTCAGTTGTATTAAAAAAATAGATAAAATGTAAGTCGCTCTGGGTAAGGGCATCTGCTAAATGCTGCAAATGTCTAAAGCTGTGGGAGTACTCAGCCTGCTTTTCCACATGTCCCTGAGCTCACAGGGCCAGTCATTATCGTTCCCTCAGTTCACAGCTAGAGTCTCTAAAAGGTCTAAAACTTACTCTTTAATTTAATAGGGACTCAACACAGACACTGCTTTTATGTCTCAATTTGTGGTCTAAATGGTCCACAACAGATTGTTAAAAATATTCTAATGAGACTTTTTCTATTTTCCCATTCTCTTAGTCATCTTGTATTCTTCCTGAAGTCCCTCAAGTGTCCCTGTGACTGCTGTCCCAGCAACACTATTCTCTGCTACTAACCAAATTCTAGAGCATAATTTTATTGTGCGATCCTGGGAATACCCTCAAATTCACTAAAAGCCAAAACTCTGCTACAGTGGGTATCATATTACCTACAACTAGAGTCACAACCTTTCATCCTGGAAGCCAGGAACTTTCCGAGTCAGCCACATAACCTATAGCTGAATATAGGCAGCATTGTCTCAAATGGTTCTGGGTTATTGATTAGAAAGGGGTCCAATCCCCATTACTGCCAGGTTGCTAATGATAGGCCCTTGAGCAAGGCCCTTAACACTCTGCTTCAGGGGCACTTTATAATGGCTGAGTTTTGGTTTCCATTTGATTTACGCCACCCTTCTCTTGTTCCTTTCCAGTTTCTTATCTAGTCTCAGTCCTTGAGCCAGTTCTTGCCTCTTGCCTCAGTTTATCCTTATATTGTTCTACCAAATCCACAAAAATACCTTTAAACATATGGCCTCTTTCAGTGAACTAGTCTCCACTCCACTAATCCTCACCTACTGCGTTATTTGCCAAGTGATATACCACATGCTGTGATCCTCCATCTGTACCATGGTCTTCCAAAGAAGATTCCCTATTTTAGGGCATGTTGAAATCAAGGAAATCAAGGCTCAGCAGAAATACAGCAAACTGTGCAGGAATAGTGATAATGAGGTGCTAACATTAGCAAATATATGCCACATGCTGTTAAAGGATGTATATGAGTCTAGGGTAAAGGATGAGAAAATATTCCTCTCTGTCAAATGGTTCTTGAAGGGTTTTGTCCAATCAGAATATACATGGTATCAAGTTAATATAAAAATAGCATTTCACGAAGTAGAGAAACAAAAGCCCAGCTTTGAGAGCTAGTTCTCATTGGGTCTGATTTAGAATTTTTGAATTGACAGTTCTGACAGATTATTCTGTCACAAAGGACCTTACTGTTCATAAAGCTTTACTGCTATTTTACATTAAGACATACGATATTGTTCTTGTAAATATGGTTTCCCTTATTTTAGTTTAAACTGATAAAAAAAAAAAAAAAATGCTAAAGCTAGGCAAATGTGATAATGCTAGACTAGCATAGGCTAACATTTATCATCTAGCTTATTATGTGAAATAGGTCATTCACAGTATAGCTTTCTTTATGATATACAGGACCTAACAGGAATTTAAATTAAACTCAAATTTTTAATCAAATTTAAAACGTATTTCTGGCAGTAAGAGTAGAACTGACACAGTATAGCTGTATATTATTATTATTATTATTATTATTATTATTATTATTATTATTATTATTATTATTATTATTATTATGATTTATTTATTTATTTTTTAAAGAAATATTCTGGTACAACATGTAGCCCTGTTAAATAATTTGGTGTTTTTTTTTCTAGTACAGTGTTATTATTGTAAACTAACATTACAGTATATGGGTTATAAATAATAACAATAGTAAGCTCCTGCCATTTCTGCTGCCAGCAAGTTACTGTTCATTCCCAAGCTAATGTTTTTAGTGCACTATGGAATTAATAGTGTCTTGGATCTGGCTTGTTCTTTGGCCACGATTAGAGCATCGGTCCGTTAAGAAGCTAAGGTGTGTGACAGCGTTTATACTCAGCAACTGAAGCAGAAACAATACAGTAGTTTACTTTTTTCCTTTTTTTAATTTCATTCTTGATTTGCATCATTTGATTTTCTTTTTAGTTTTGAAAAAAATGATATTTTATTGTTTATTATATTTGATTGTTTCAACCTGTTATGCTCTGTTATTTTAGCATTTTAGTGTCCTAATGTGATGCATGACCACATTATATCTGTATACATAAAATGTAACAGTACTGGTGTCTTCGACCTTTATCTACATACTCATATCCTTTGAAATGGACTGTGCATCCTATAGATAAGGCTTAAGGAAGCAGTTAACTTGTGCTCTTTGAGATCAAACTCTTTTGTTGAATGTTTTTTAGGGTTTTGGCATCAGTATAGGCATTGTAACATTAATATTTCAAGGTACAGTAGACTTCTAATACTTTGATTACGGCCATATCACTAAAACTATTGTAAAACCTTACAATTAAAAAAACAAACACTAGCAAAGTATAATATAACTAAAAAGATAATCTTAAATAACCTTATTTCTCTAGCTTTTTATGCAATCAAAGTATCTAATTTCACAGTGAAAAAAAGACATTTTATTTATATATTTTTTGAATAGTAAGGTGATAATGTCTTTATTTATTAAAGCTGAATCACAAAAACAGTACGTTTTTTTTAAAGACAAATAGACTGTGAACACCATATGCTTAACTTCAAGGTCAAAACAGACATCCTGTTGACTTTATGTCTGTGTCTTACTGTATTTAATCCCATGAACTAATCACTAACTGTTCATTCCTGGCTTGTACACTGTGTGCAATGTCTATTAGACAGGAAAGTAAGGTTTGTTTAAAGTTTGAGATGTGTATTCACAAATAATAGCAAGGAAGGTGTGTCTTTCCTGAATCAGTTCAACTGTACACACACAGCACGTAAGCCCCGGATAACCTGAATAGACAGGAAGCTGTTCTTAAATCAGCACATCCATTCAAACAAGTTCAAGAAGACACATATAATAACACTAGAACATAACAAGTTATAGGAATGCCGGGCTTGACGTTAAATGTACTTCTATAGTAATAACACTAAGGAACGTGATCTGGATTATAAGCGACATTCAGATCCAGAATTTCCCATGTGTGAGGCTGTGTGTAGCCGTTCCCTCACCTCTCCCAATGGAAACATCCTTCTGCAGCACACAGATGTAGAGCTGCAGTGTGAGCTGAGGGGCGGAGCCCAAGAAAGCCTGAATGACGGAGGTGCGAGCGAAGGCCGCTCGATGAGCCACCAACTTGCCCTCTGCCTGCCCGACTTCATGTTCCACCTCCTCTGCCTGGCCACATCGAGGCATTTGTTTCTTCCTAGTAATGGTGACATATGGTTCCTCCACCTTCCCCGAGCTTCCATAGATACAAAAGGCATCCAAACACCTGGAAAAGAGTTAGAGGGTTAGGGTTCGCAGGGATTACCATCTGTAATCTACATTTAAATTCAACCATTCAGATCAGGTTTTTTTCAAGGTTTTTTTAGTACATTCTTTTACAAAAGACTAGATAAAAAGTTATGTCAGTAGGTACTGTATATCATTACTGTATATCACCCTCAAATGGCATCACTGTCAGCACGGCAGGGTTAAAAACAGACCCAAATGCAGGATAGCTTAAAATAAAAGGGTTTATTAAACAAAAGACATAAGACAGCGACAAAGACAAAGACACGACACACAAGACAAAACAAGAGACGACAAACGACATGACAAAGACGACAAGGATTCCGCGGCGCCATAGGCAACGTGGCACGGTTAAATAAACAAGACAATTAACACATGAGGAACAGGTGTGCAGAGGCGGGGAGGAAGAGACAGGGGCGGGGAAGACATGTGCACACAAAACATAAACAAAAGCACGTGGCCAAAGTCTGGGCTGGATCCTGACAATCGCACACCATCATAACATGTTGTTCGTTTAAAAACATAGATCAGCAACCGCAAGAGTTACTTCACATACACTATCAGCATATCCATGTTTCCAAGAAGAAATACAGTGTGTAATGGACAGAGTTCTTATTCTGATTGACATTTATGAAGAGAAGTACACTACATTCCAAATATTATTTATAATTAGAAATCTAGATAAAGCAAAGGAGTTTTCTACCATAAGCTCCAAAGTCTCCAAAGACGTTTCAGAGAATTTGGCAGTACATCCAAGGATCTGTACACAATTCCTAGAAGCTGAAAACATCCCAGTACTTGCATGGCCAGCATACTCACTGGACATGTCACCCATTGAGCATGTTTTTGGATGCTCTGGATCTGTATGTGCGACAGCTTGTTCCAGTTCCTTCCAATATACAGCAACTTCACACAGCCATTGAACAGAAGTGGACCAACTTCCACCAGCCACAATTAAAAACCTTTTTGGACCCCACGATACAGTAAAACTGCACATTTTTGAGTTGGCGTTTTATTGTGGCCAGCCTAAGGCACACATGTGCAATAATCATGCTGTCTAATCTGCATCTTGATATGCCACACCGGTGAGGTGGATGGATTATCTCGGCAAAGGAGAAGTGCTCACTAACACAGATTTAGACAGATTTGTGAACAATATTTGAAAGAAATAGGCCTTTTGTTTATATAGAACAAGTCTTAGATCTTTGAGTTCAGATCATGAAAAATGGGGACAAAAACAACAGTGTTGCATTTGTAATTTTGTTGTTGTATATATATATATATATTTCACTACATTAGATCAGTGGGAGTGAAAAGATTCAAGCATGGTCCAGTCTTCTAGCAGATCGATTAACCACAGACATGTGAGAAGACAGGATTTACTGCAGTGAGTCACACCTTCTCATTGTGCAAGAAATGAAGCCTGTTCCATTTGATTCGGTAGAAAAATGCATCCAGATGCCATTACAGAACCCATGACATCTGTTATCTCACTTAGAATAGTGCTAACCCTGAGGGACAGAAGTCCAAACAGAAAGCAGTAAACTCACATCCTGTTTAAGAGAAAACCCTGACACTGACTCTGACACTGCCTTAAACTTCAGTTTCATACTGTAGCACGGTCGCTGTAATAAAGACTCATGCTGTTTATTTTAAGCACATCACATTCTGCTCCGGGTGTGTGTTCACGGTGTGTGTGTTCAGTGCTGTGTGTGTGCGTGCACTTTGGATGGGTTAAATGCAGAGAACGAATTCTGAGTATGGGTCACCATACTTAGCTGTATGTCACATCACGTCATTTAAATTGTGCAATTCACAATCAATTCAGTACTACATTAGCACAGAGTCTAGATTAATACCGCCTGGGGGAGGGCACTTACCAGCTCCACTGGGTCATTTTCCTAGATAACATTTAAAATGAAAAGAGCTGCACTTCCAATGAAAGGTACAGACCTGATGATGTTTGTTTTATCAAAGCATCTAAACATCTTAGCTGATTGTAATATTCTGATCACACCACTGTACAAAAAAATAGACATGTTTATTTTTATATATCTGAAGTTACTCTAGAAGCCATTGTGTGAAAGGCCATTGAAACTATTCATTATTGATGAGCAACACACAGCACTGTCTGATTAGGACAGCACAGGCCTTGCTGTTGAGCTGTACTGGAACACAAAGCAATGCCAATGTATTAATTATACACACTCTGTATGAAGCCGACAGACAGCTGGAACTGCTTTCAAGCACCCCCCCCCCCCCCCCCAACTTAGAATAATCTGTTCTTTGCAGTGATCTACACCTCGATTGTCAGTTAAATGGTTAGTTAGGTCCACTTTTGTGAACTTGGACTTATTTGAACACTGAAGATGCAGCAAGGTAAACCTTGTGCGTTTTGTGCGTTAAATTATGCGTTATGACTGCGTCATGGAACACTGACTGTCTTTAATCATAGCTCTGTCACATGAAGAAAAAACAAAAAATAAATAAACAAAATCTGACTTATTATTCCAATGTACCTACATGCTATTTTAATAAAACAATATTTGATGAATGACTCTACAACCTGTTTAATGCGCAATGTGGCCGACAGTCAGATTAATATCTCAATAAATAATTTCTTACAGCTTTCGTTGCTCACATGTCACACAGCAAAGATCTTTACAATTTGATGAATAAACATGTTCCTAAATCAACAGATTTGAGTTAGAAACTCAAGATTCAAAACACTGTTTTGCTGATTTGTTGTCCAGCTGTTTATTCCACGCTGGAGCACCCTGGAGGTACACACCATACACCGCCGTGCTAATGGAAGCTTTCATGATGATAAGAAGGTAAGATGTAAGAGTTACCTGATAACAGGTCCAAGCTGCAGAAGGTGCAGCAGAAGGATGAGTGGCCTGTCTCTGCTAAGGTCTCGGTGGATGAAGATAAGGGTGAGCTGCACCAACACGCACGGAACCAGCATAAAGAGCAGAGTGAAGCCTTGCCAGATTTGATCTCCGGCCGAGCGGTACGTTGTGCTCAGGTACAATGCTGCCGTGGTTTCGGCCGTAAACAGAGAGACCGACACCAGGACGGAGCTGGGCAGTCTCATTCTCTCACCCCTCACTCCGCCATCCTGATCCGCTTCTGTGCGCTGCCTCTCTCACACATGTATACACCACACACACACTTACATACACACACAGCGCAGCCCCACGGGGGTCTGGGTTGCCATGTTCTGTTTTTATTTTACCAATAGACTATGCCTCTAAAGCCTAGAGACTAAATTATTATATCTTTATGTTTTCTTAATGCACACAAGAGGCTCAGTGTTTATATTATAATTAGAATATAAATGGTTGCCAAATTAGATTGAGTCCCATTTCATTCCCCATTTAATATAAATTTACTGTAATTAATGAGAATACAATAGAAATGTTACATTTGGAGTGTGTGTGTGTGTGTGTGTGTGTGTGTGTGTGTGTGTGTGTGTGTGTGTGTGTGTGTGTGTGTGTGTGTGTGTGTGTGTGTGTGTGTGTGTTCAGAGGAAGATTATCTGGCAACATGAAAGTCGGCATTCACAGCAGTCATCGGTCACTTCTGCTTTCTTCCTGCAGGGGGCGAAACAATAGTCAGTTTACATGAACGAACCTGCGCGCTCTCGGCGCGCTCTCGTACTTCTTTGACGTAGATGAGATGTCAAACACAGACGGCTCCATGTGACAACCATGTGCACGATTAACTCGTAAAGCACTGATTCAGCTGCACATTCTTCTGAAACTTCATATCCTTAAACAACATTGCACATGCACACTCACCAAGGAATAGATTTAGTACCAGTCATGTCTTAGTGATTTGGGGCAGCTGAGACAGAAGATGATAAACTACACAGAAAATATATCTTATAAAACCCACGTACTGTAGCTCAAAAGAGTCAACAACTGCTCCTGCAATCTTATACACTTATATATACACAGCAAATGGATGAGGTATAAAATGTGGTTTGCAAAACAGCAATTAAGTGAATGTACAAGACACATGGATACATGGATGTATGTTAATGTGTTTGAGTGTGTTTTTCAGTTTATTACAGTTCAGTGCATTTCACCCAGTTGTGTGTTTGGTGCAACTCTTTATATAATGAGGAAAAAGTGTAAATAAAGCATTATGATCATATAACAGAGCAAATTTACTGTACCTATTTATTTACTTTTTCTAAAAAGCATTATATGCATTACTTGCATTATATTACATGTAACATAAGTGGATTATGTCATGCAAGGTACAAGTGTTTACAGTTGCAGAGACACTGAACAGAGTAAATACTAATAAAATTAAAAATGACAACACAATGAGGACCAGAGTGATGAACAAGTTTAATAAAATGGAATGATGGAATCGGATCTCGTCACAGAACTACTACTATTACATGATGGTCCAGCAGTCCAGGCACTGGGTTCCTAATCGGAAGGTTGGGGTTCAAGGCCACAAGCTGCTGAGACGTCTAAGTTGGGTCCTTGAGCAAGGCCCTTAACCTTACCTGCTCCAGGGGTGCCGCACGATGGCTGACCCTGCGTTTTGACCCCAGGCTCATGGGATATGCGGTGGAAAATTTGGTGGCTCAACTGGTTAAGGTTCTTAAGGTTGTTGATCAGAGGATCGGGGTTCAAGGTCCAGCACAGCCAAGCAGCCACTGCTGGGCCCTTGAGGAAGGCCCTTGACCCTCCCTGCTCCAGGGGCATTGTATCATAGCTGCCCCTGCGCTCTGACCACAACCTCCTCAGTTGGATATGTGAAGAAAAGAATTCCACTGTGCTGTAATGTATATGTGGCGATAATAAAGGCTTCTATGCCCCGTTCTATTCTACTACTGCTACTACTACTACTACCACTACTACTACTACTACTACTAATAATAATAATAATAATTACATTAATACATTAATAACAGCTCTTTAGCTAAAAACGAAGAAAACAATACATTTAGTTCTGTCATTTGTCTCATTGTATTATTTGTCCAATACCTACTTTATATGAATCTATACTCTGGGCTACAAAAAAAAAATAAATAAATAAAAAAAAAATCAGCCTTGTCTCTAATCTATAATACATGCATTTTAGCATTCAACCACTTGTGGTACTGTTGCTCCAGAAGTAAATGAATACAGTTAGGTGATGTGAGTATCAAAATACTGATTTATATTGTTGTGTGAGTTTATCACTTACATCTCATATTTAGGTATAATATTTACATGACTTCCTCTTCAACGTCTTTAGATGTAATTTTACTTATTATCCACTAGGTGTCACTCTTGCTTTGTTTTTTAAGCATGATTTTTTTTGGCCTCTAGGTGTTGGGTTAATTATTTATAATTCAAGTTTTGTTTGTATTCTGTAGTCTCAGACTATCTATTAACAATTTGTCATCACTAATAGTTTTATTTATTCAAGAATATCACATTAAATTTTCTTGTTTATGATGAATTTATAAGAATAATTATGCTGTAAATTGATTCAAACATAATAAATCGTTTAGAACAAATGTGTGCTGTACAATTTTAGATTAAGATACATTTAGAAATAGATTTGATTCACTATTCAATTACTATTTAACTGTAAATATTCCATATCAGGAGCATTGCTGTAGTATATGGCAAAGTAAATAAATTCTGGACACATAAAAGATACTTGCATTAAGAGTTGCTTCTAGTCTTAATCGTTCTGTCCAGGGTGCAATTTAAAACTTTAGATTTTTTATTCTATGTTCAGCATTTCTGTAAAGCTGCTTTGAGACAATTTAATTGAATTGAACTGAATAAACAGGTCCATCACAAGCTTGTGTTTGATGAATTTTAAATGTTAAATGAATTTCAATGTTAAATTAGTAAATCTAAATATATATATATATATATATATATATATATATATATATATATATATATATATATATATATATATATATATATATATATGTATAGTATTAGACTATTAGATTGCTATTGTATATTGTATACAAGACAGATGCACATGCCAGAATTATTGCACTCTGTCCTTTACTCCACTGCCCTTCTCAAAAAGCCATTTCGATTCATGGATTCATGTCTTTTCAGCAACCATCTATTGTTAAGATGCAGGCAGAATTGGAGTTGTACAGATCCTGCCAGCTTCTGCCACACGGTCTGTCAAACAATCCAGTCAGACCAACAGAGGAAGATATATTATAGATTTTTTTCTCTTGATAATGTGAATGCTGGTCAAATTTCTGTGATCCACTACTGAAATAAAAAGGAACCTCTCGTACCCCTTACTAACACATCACTGTAATATAAAGATCAAAGCATACAATTGGCAAGTGTCTTTATCCAGCTTGGAATCAGTCTACTTGTGAGATAATGTTATCTCTCCAATGCAGAACATTGGGTAACTTTTATATTTTATTTGAAAATGATGAAGGAAGACAATACCCTTCATAAACAACCTGTCTCTCTAAATGTATGTACTATACTATATTATACTATACTATACTATACTATACTATACTATACTATACTATACTATACTATACTATACTATATACCGTACTATAAGAACTAATCTTGACTAATGTACCTTTTAATTTTTAAAACAATTGACATACAGTACAATTTACTCTGATATAATAGTGCTGTATTATTATCCAAGAAATATGATGAAATTCTTCGATGAAAGTCTAAAAATATTTAATTGAAAATGAGTGCAGAAATTTAAGAATAACACAATTATTTCAGCAACCATGAGTTACTGTAATAGAGACTTTCTTTCAGCTAGCTTCAGTCTCCTGCTGTTTCCCCCATTTTTTCCAGTAATTAACTCTGCAGCATCTTAGTCTTAGCCTTCAAGCTAGTAAACGTGACGTCCCTCTGATTCTCATTCACTTTCCCTTTATTTCCTTTTTATTGAAACTAAAAAGAATTAAAATCTTTGATTTTACATGACATAACCATCTCTCACTAATTAAATATGCAGTAGTCAATTAAATAGGATTTGAAGTGGAATAAAGGAAAAAGGGAACAATAGAAGGTAAAATAGTCACTTATAGCTTTAGAACAGTATTAGTCATTAGGTTTATTATGTTGGAGAATAGGGTAAGCAGCAGGGAAGTGTGAGCGCACAACAGGTCCTGCCACGTATACTGCCTGTTATACAGCCATGTAATAATCAAACGAATAATAATGAATTCAATACAGTTGCACTGTATAAGATACTCTGTTATATTTATCAACCGGAAGCGTTCAGTGTAATTAAAGTCAACCTGTCCAGATAATAAATACAAACGATTTTTTTTTTCATTGCTCAGCTGTCTGGGTTTGGTGTTACAGATCCTGAAATAGCTGCCATGACTTTGGGAGGTGTTTATTGATTTCTGGTTTCATTTTTGTGGCATCTATGTCTGTCAGTCATCACTGATGTACAATCACATTGCTCTTGTGGTGATGTTCCTCTATTGTCCAGGCTTCACACAGCCTACTTTTGAGATCTATCCACCATGAAACATTAAATGATTTTCAGTTTTTCTGACCAAAACATTTGGACAAACCCAGTTTTGCTTTTTTAAAACACTGTTACTTGTCTTATGTTGCTTTAAAATCTCATCAAAGTGCTAACTGTCAATTGTACATACAGTATATTGTTTTCACTAGTTGTCCTAATACAACTCAATTCAGTTCAATTTTATTTGTATGGCATGTTTAACAATGGAAATTTTTGCAAGGTAGCTTTACAGGAATCTAAAAAAAATCTGCATAAAAATGCTTAAAATTTAAATTTATGTTATCCCTAATGAAAAAAAGGAAAAACTCCCTAAGACGATATCTCTAAGAAACTTTGAGAGGAACCACACTTTAAAGGAAATCTCATCTTCATCTTTGTTACACCAGAGGGTAAGGAAGCCACGGAGGTGAAAAGCAAACAATCCATACACAGAGTTTATTAACAAACACAGAGAAAAAATCCAAAGTCAGAAGGCAAAGACAGGGTGAGTAACCAGACAGAGCAAAACCGGTAAATACATCAGCAATGCAAAAAAACAAAAAACAAAATCCAAAACAGAATTCAAACAGCAAAACTGAAAAACAGAAACAAACCAATACACAAAGCAAATTCTGACAATGAGAAACAAAGACTTGGTGTAGAAGTGGATCGACAAGCATGTAGTGTTAGCCGGGCTTAAATGTCCATGTAAACAAGAAGTGAAACAATGAACCAGGAGTGATAAGGTAGTCAATCTGTTTGTAAGTACTGACATCGAACCACCTGCTGAAGACGGACATAGGCATTCTCTCATACTCCTAGTTTGTTGAATCCATTTGTTCACCACAGGGACATCTGAGTTAAACCGTTGGACTGAGAGTGGTAATCAGATGTGAGACTTGTATAGATGTTGAGATGCCAGCAGAAAGCCCTCCATACCCAAAATGTAAACTAAGTCTGTTTGTCTGAGACAATATCTTTGGGGAGATCATACACCCTGAATACTTTGTGGAATAGCGTCTTGGCTGTTTCCATGGCGGTAGGAAGACATTTAAGAGGGACAAATCTGCAGGATTTTAAAAAACAGTCCACAAAACCAGAATGGTAGTGTAACCCTGGTGGTTGTGCAGATCATGATCAAATCTATGGACAGGTGAGACCATGAGCCCTGTGCTGTGGGCAGGAGCTCTAGGAGTTTGGCTGGTTCTGGTGGGGCATTCATGATTAGCACACTTGGCATGGTGCAGCATGGCCTTTGATGTTGTAGACGAATGTGAGCCACCATGATCACATTGTGTTCTGTACAATGATTATGGTCTGTACAAAAGATCTGATAATCTGATAAGATTATGGTCTGTACAAAAGTTTTTTTACCCCTTGTACTACAGGTTTATGTTCTGTGACAATCTGGAATTGGCATGATGCTCCCTCGAGCCAGTGCCTTCACTCTTCCAGGGTGACTTTAGTCAACAGTAGTTCCTTGTTACCTAAATCATAGCTTTGCTTCAGCTGGGGTAAGTTTTCTGAAGGGGTACAGTTTGTTATGGGTTCCATGGCATTGTGCAATATTGCCCCTCCACAGCTGGAGACCTCAACAATGAACAGGGAACTGGGAGCTTCAGAATATGTGCTATAGTAAAGCGTTTCTTGAATTTCAATTAATTGAAACACAGGTGGTTTTTGGGAGGTTTTTGTAAACATAAGCTGTCATATGTGTAATAAAAGTATCCTGTGTTATAGTTTAGACTAGAAAGCATTTG
Organism: Tachysurus fulvidraco; assembly: GCF_022655615.1. NCBI lineage: Eukaryota > Metazoa > Chordata > Actinopteri > Siluriformes > Bagridae > Tachysurus > Tachysurus fulvidraco. The sequence continues at coordinate 13,631,938 of NC_062518.1, forward strand.
TCTGTTATTATGGCTTGGATGAAAACCAGACAACATTTTATGAATAATTAATGCAGGGCTCCACACATTAAAAATGTAATTCAAATGGACACTGCCACAAAGCAGTTAACAGAGACAATAAATTGACAGATTTTTCACTGCAAAGAAAGACATATACAGTAACAACATAAGGAACCCACTGAAAATTGAAACATTTTTTGACATATTTTAATTCATTGTAAAGTTTGATGATTAATCTTGGCTAGTCTGACTGGAACTGACATAAGACTGTTGAAGAGTGCCCATCTAAACCGCTGCAAGAATTTCCAACCACTCGGTCTAAACAGTTTATTAGCAGAGAAACATGTAATGCAGTTTGGCTGTAATCTGGTTTGTTTGATGAGATTAAAACAAATGAAACACAGTTAGGGCTGATCAGTGTGCGTTTCCTCTGCTCCGAGCTACATTTAGGACCCACAGGATGCCTGCACGGGAGTAAATTTGTGCTGGGGTGTGTGTCAGGGAGCAGTGCTACAGCACTCCTGAGGGATCTGCTGAAGCCTACTGTACTTGTCAGCTACAATGCTACCATTCACAGCTTGCACTCATTTAAGAACTGAAATTTAAGGTCATTTTCCTGGAACAAGCACAAGAAAGATTGCAAAGGGGTAGATGACTCTTAGGTTAAAATGTTCTAAATGTTATGAAGAAATGGAGCAATGGAGCAATGTTAAAGCTGGAGAGCAGCTGAGCTGAGTAAAAAGGCTTAATGAATATATTTAGAGAAGTCAATAGAAATGCACAGGTCATTCTGAGTTGTGCCGAGTCCAAAGATGGAAGAACCTGCAGTAAAGAAGCACTTCACTGATCATGAAGTATAGTGAAATAGAAGCCAGAGAAAAAGACACACAAATTCTTGTTTGCCAAAAGGGAACTAAAGGAATCCCAGGCCATGAAAATTCTGATTTTATGGTCTGATGAAACTAATGCCATGTTATAAATGAAAGGGAATGCAACTAATGGAAAAACATTGTGGATATACAGGGTACAGTGAGTGAGTGAGTGAGTGATTGAATGAGTGAGTGAGTGAGTGAGTGAGTGAGTGAGTGAGTGAGTGAGTGAGTGAGTGAGTGAGTGAGTGAGTGAGTGAGTGAGTGAGTGAATTAGAAAGAGTGAGTTAGAGAGGAGAGAGAGAGAGAGAGAGAGAGAGAGAGAGAGAGAGAGAGAGAGAGAGAGAGAGAGAGAGAGAATGATGAATTGAGTACAGGAAGCATGTGAGTGTCTTGTGTGAATTACTCTAAGCCATTTAATATTTCGAGTCATTCAACACAAGACTAAATGTAATCTCCAGTGACCTTTCTGATGGAAGTATAATTGGCACTTAATTTGAAGCCAATTTGTCTCCATCAACATTATTTTCATATGCCTTCGGAAAAGTGATTAATGTAAGTGTTATCTCAGCTCTTGACAATATTTTTTAGCACAGCATGGTGTCAAAATATCAAGGGCATTGATCTGCATATCTACAAAAAAAGATAAAACAGAAAAGATTAGAATTCTACATGTCACCAAACCAGCGATATTAGATGTGGGGAAAAATTAGGATGAATGCTATTCTTAAGTGTTCATTTTACTTCAGTGGTGTGATGCTTAAGCTTAGTTACTGATATGAAAAGGTCCCACAGGCACATATATTACCAAGAAAGGTCATGATAGTCTGCTGTAGGTCTGCCCTTTGATACAAGATGTCCTTTTTTCTCAAATTCCTAAATAATTAAACCCAGAACAGATATGAGCTTTGCAAGAATCTCTTACAAGTGACAAATGCAGATGTACAATTTCATGCTTCCATACATCTAGTTCATTATTAAAAAATGTCTTTGCTCACCTTTGACACTGAAGGCAAGAAATTTTGCTAGATAGCTTGTCTGACTTTTATCCTCACTGAATTTTAATTCTAATCTTTCTGCAGGCCAATAATTGCTGAAACTTGTATGACATTTCCATAAACCAATAAAGCATTCAGACTGAAGAGAAATCATACTTCTCTAAATAAGGACATAACGCAGGATCAAATAGAAAATGCACTCATGGATAAAATTAAGCATATTTATTTGTCCAATGTTAATGATTTTTTTCTCTTACAGTATAATAACCCTTACTTCTTCCTGTGCTTTTAATATATTTTAATGACACAATTGTGGAAAAAGATTAACATCACAATCTTTTGCTTCCACACAGCTCTGCATGAACCACAGGACAAATTCTATAGCCTGGCGGTATGTCTTCACTAATGGCAATAATAATAACCCATATTGCTACAGTCACCTCCAGAATGACTACTAATTATTCTTTAGCGGTATATTTTTGCCATGAGCCTTTGAATGAAAAAACAAATTTGAAAAGGAGTCATTATGGAAAAAAACATTCTATCAGAGAGAAGCCCTTACAGTTGTGGAAAATTAATTGTGTGCAATGTTTATTCAAAGAATATACAAAGGCATTTTGGCAATTTTACTGAAAGGTTCCAATAGTTCTGCCATTTTCTCTCAGTACATTCCTTTTGATTATTAATATTTCAAATAATGCTTCAGTGAAATTTCTTTCTATAAGTTTTATTTATTCTTTCATGTATTTTTACATGTTAAACATGGAACATGGTTTACATGTTCACTGATGACATTAAAATAAGTTAGTATTCCTCCAGGGTTGGGGGTTCGATTCCCGTCTCCGCCTTGTGTGTGGAGTTTGCATGTTCTCCCCGTGCCTCGGGGGTTTCCTCCGGGTACTCCGGTTTCCTCCCCTGGTCCAAAGACATGCATGGTAGGTTGAAAAATTGGAAAATTGCCCGTAGTGTGTGAGTGTGTGAGTGAATGAGAGCGTGTGTGCCCTGCAATGGGTTGGCACTCCGACCAGGGTGTATTCTGCCTTGATGCCCGATGACGCCTGAGATAGGCACTGGGTCCCCATGAGCCAAGGTAGTCTGGATAAGCGGTAGAAATTGAATGAATGAATAAATGCTTTTGAACAGTAAATACATTGGTTATAATATTTAATGTCTCCCTGAGAAAGGGTAAGATGGATATTTAAAGAATAGACAGAGTAACACATGTTCGGGTGTCATGTCGACTTGCATAGAACAGGGTTCTCTTTATACACAAAGTAACCTGTATTATAATTGACAAAGCAAATAATACAAGATGAGCATAAACTGGCAAATGACATATTGTGCTGAAATATTTTAAGCTAGCTGTTATCAAATATTTGATTATAAAATCTGACCTCGACCCCAGCCAGCTGTGCAGCTATAGGTCAATATCAAACCTCCCCTTTATCTCCAAGATCCTAGAAAAGGTTGTAGCTCAGCAGTTATGCTCATACAGTACCTACATAGGAATAATATTCATGAAATGTATCAGTCAGGATTTAGGCCCCATTGTACAGAGCACAGAGACAGCACTGGTTAAAGTTTTAAAAGACCTGTTACTGGCCTCTGATCAGGGTTGTGTCTCCTTACTAGTATTACTCGATCTTAGTGCAGCTTTTGATACTATTGACCATGCTATTCTACTTGATAGGCTAGAACATGTTGTTGGTGTTAAAGGACAGCCTCTCCTGGATCGGGTCTAATTTGACACATTGATTTCGTAGATCTAAATGGTGACCACTCTAAACAAACTAAGGTAATGTTCTGTTTTTTACTCATTGCTTTTCTCCCTATACTGTATATGCTAGACCTTGGTGCAATAATCCGTAAACTTAGTATTGGCTTCCACTGTTATGCTGATGACACGCAGCTATATGTTTCAGCTAAGTCAGATATGAGTCACCAGCTTAATAAGATTTAAGATTGTGTGAAGGACATTAGACAGTGGATGCTTACGATCTTCCTCCTGCTTAACTTTGACAAGACAGAAGTGCTTTCACTAGATACACAGGCAGGCAGAAGTAAGCTTTCTGATTACAGAGCTACTCTGGATGGTCATCCTATTACATCATATGCAGCAGTAAAAGACCTCGGTGTGATTATTGATACCGGTCTCTCATTTGAAGCTCACATAAATAATATCACAAGGGTAGCCTTCTTTCATCTTATAAATATTGCTAAGGTAAAAAACTTTTACATTACCTGATGTAAAAACACTAGTTCATGCATTTGTTACCTCTTGGTTGGATTATTGTAATGCTTTACTGACTGGATGTTTCAGTAGGAGCATAAACAAGTCCAGAATGCAGCAGCTAGAATCCTAACTAGAACCAGAAGATATGAACATAAATGTATCACCGCTATCTTATCCTCACTGCATTGGCTCTCAGCCAAGTTCTGCATTGATTATAAAATACTATTAATAACCTATAAAGCAGTTAATGGTCTCGCACCACAGTACCTGAGAGATCTTTTATTTTTTTATGACCCTTCATGCCTACTTCGATCAAAAGGTGCAGGCTATTTGGTAGTACCTCAAGTACAAAAGGCTACAGCAGGGGTCAGAGCTTTTTCTCACAGAGCCCTACAGTCATGGAAAAGATTTCCAATTAGTGTTTGGGACTCAGGCTAAAAACACATGTTTTTAGTCTAGCTATTTATGAATAGTTTTTCTTATGTAAAGGAGTAAATCTGGAGGGTTCATGGGCATAAAGTGTTTTGTGAACTGGGATGTCTGGATGCTGTCAGCTTACCACCCAGACTGTGGAGTGGTGGGACACTTTACATCCCAGGAAGCCTTCATGTCTATCACACATTTTGGCTCTAGCTTTTTAGTTATGCTGTCATAGCTAGTCTTGCATTTTGCACATAATTTACATTGTCCATAACCTGATTACAATCATACCTAACAATTTTTCTCTCTCTCTGTCGAGCTATATATGCCACTCCCGAGCTCCCTGTATTCCGAGTTCCTAGCCTGATCGTCTCATTTTATGAAGCTACTTCGTCAACCCTGATGTTCTACTCCTAGTTGGAGTCTTGTTGCCTGGCGGTCACCCTGCCAGGGATTGATCTACATGGTCAGCCAGTGTCTCATGGGATTGTTGTGGATGTAGCCACCCTGTCATGGAGACTGTCATGCCTTCTTTGAAACAATGTTGGGTCAGTCAGCTGTATGGTCTGGTCTTTATCAGCAATCAAGTCTGTGCTGAACTCAGAGATTATGATGACCCATTAGTTTCTTAGGAGGTCTTGGTTGCACAATTATAAACTGTTGTAGCAAGGACATTAATTACATTTGCATTATTGACTGTAGAGTGTCATAGAAATGAGGATGGGTTCCATTATGAGCCTGGTTCCTCTCAAGGTTTCTTCCTCATATCATCTCAGGGAGTTTTTCCTTGTTGCCGTCACTGTCGGCTTGCTCATTAGGGATAGGGATAGATATATAATAGTTTAAATTTGAAGTTAATATTTTTTTAAATAATTTTACATGACGTGACGTGACATACAGCTAAGTATGGGGACCGATACTCAGAATTCGTTCTCTGCATTTCACCCATCCAAAGTGGACACACACAGCAGTGAACACACATCCGGAGCAGTGGGCAGCCATTTATGCTGCGGCACCCGGGGAGCAGTTTTGTGGGGGGATGAGGGGTTCGGTGAATTGTATATTCACTTATTTATTTTTAATCCTTATTTTTTATTATTATATATTATATCCTTATTTATTTTATCTCTCTTCTGTTTCCAAACTTCTTTAAATTGTTAAAATCACAATAGAAATAAATTGAATTTAAATATCATGCCACCTGAAACATACACAGCAAACTGGATAGATTGTACTACAGTGAGCCCAGTACAACCAGCTTGTGAAATGTGCTCCAAAATAAATATTATAATATTATAAATAAATATTAGATATACACAAATACTCTAGTCTATATCAGATTCCCAATTACAGACTTGACATTATCTCCTCAGCAATAACATTTCAGTTATCAGTTAACAATGGCTCAAACAGATCGAGTACATGTCTTATAGCTCCCCATGTCCACCCATACTGAAGTGTTCAGGTACTTTAGAGCAGACCACAAAAACAAACAAAAAAAAACCCAGCTCAACATACCTCCCATCAACACACTTCAAAAGTTAGATGTTTTGTTCAAGAGCCATATCCCACTACCTGTAAGCATTACAGACCATTTCCGTGATCTTTCTGAGAGATGTAGTGTTTCCTCTACCAGTTGGGTTTCAAGTGCATTCTCAGAATCAATCAATATTCCTCTCGGGTCCTCACTGAGTTGTTTTTTTTGCATTCCTTACAAACTAAGGGTGTTTTTCTCCTTCTGAATCTCATTTCAGCAGCGCTAGGTAGTGGGAGGTTTTAGTACATGAGTCTCAATCACCCTTTCCCATGTTTAGGTGTCAGGTCATAGGTAGGAATGTATCTGCAGTATAAATGGTGTTATCTCTACAGTATAAATGGTGTTATCCCTGTCATTACTAAATTTTCCAGATCATCCCTTTGATGGTTTGGACTAACTTGCAGTCACCAGAACTGAAAACTGTGTTCTGTACTCTGCCAACATAATAGATCGCATATGCTTCTTTCATTCCTTGACTTCAGTGTTGCACATAGATATGACTTCCTCCATCTGCATCAGCCAGAAGGATGAACAACATGTTGGCAGGTAATCTTGGTGAGTGACAAAACGGGAAAAGCTTATTACTTCCGTACATCTACAGTTCTAATCAACTACAGAGAATTCTTGCAGTTCTTGCAAAATGTTCTAGTTGGTTGTAAGGGGTGGTTCATGAACCAGCCACACTGCAAAATCTGTTCAGTTGTAAAAAGAGTTCCAAACATGTCTAATCATTGAATATTTTATCTGGCCTGACTTTGATGCAGTTGGTTGTGCCTGTGCAAAGCGAGTGAAATAATCAACAAACACTACTCATACTACAATACTCTACACCTCTACAGTGAATCAGTGAGATGTGCTGTAGGTCAGACAGATGATTTCAATGTGGAGGTGATACATAAAGGATCGGCTTTGAGTCCCTTCTTGTTTGCTATGGTAATGGACAGATTGAGAGATGAAGTCAGACAGGAATCTTCCTGGACAATGATGTTTATGGATGACATTGTGATCTGTAGTGAGAGTAGGAAGCAGGTGAAAACAAAGGTGGAGGTCTGCTCTGGATAGAAGAAGAATGAAAGTTAGCGGTAGTAAGACAGAATACAGTACATGTGTTTGAAAAAGAGAAAGGGTAATGGAACAGTGAGGCTACTGGGGGCTAAGCTCAAGAAGGAGAAGGAGTTTAACTATTTGGGGCCAACCGTCCAGTGTGAAGGAGAGTGTGGAGAAGAGGTGGAGAGGAGAGTACAGGGGGAATGGAGTGGGTGGAGAAAAGTGTCAGGAGTGTTGTGTGATAAAAAAGTGTCAGCAGGAATCAATGTAAAGGTGTAAAAGTAGTTTAAGCAGCTATGCTGTATGGGTTAGAGACTGTAGCAGTGAGGAAAAGACATGAGGCAAAGATGGAGGTAGCAGAGATGAGGATGTGAGAAAGGACAGAATTAGGAACAAGCACATCAGAAGGAGGTTCAGCTCAGGTGGTTTGGACATGTACAGAGAAGGGAGATGGTTATATTGGTAGAAGGATGTTGGAGATGGAGCTGCAAGGTAAGTGGTCAAGAAGAAGGCAAAAGAGGAGATATACAGTATGGATGTGTTGAAAGAGGACATTAAGGTAATTAGTAGAGGATAGAGTTAGGTGATAACAGATGATTTGCTGTGGCAAACTGTACCGGGAAAAGCCAAGTGTACAGTAGAAGGAGAAGAAAATTATAATCACTGTAGACAGTGAAAAAAAGGAGCATAGTAAAGGTAGTGACTGAACCTTTTAATGCCAATTCATGAGCAAGAAATTACAGTTTGCATCGGTGGATGTGACAGTTTCTTAACAATGCTGTCAATGACCTGACCTTTATGCAATAACACAGAGCTTTCCACTTTCTTTTTCTCTTTCAGACAAAGTATGGCACCAAGGCTTCCTCAATTTTTTTGTTTTTGTGTATTCGTCTCCTCTGTTGCCATGACAGGTCCATTAGTCACGTCATAAAGGGGGCAAAGTGCAATGCAATCATGTACTGCTGATAGTATCTTAACAACCCCATCACATGGTGTCATCACCAGCAGTGTTTCAATGGTCCATTTTGCTTTCTTTGGTGGATACAACTCTTCCAAATGGATTTCTGTTGCCAATATCTCACATTTGTTTGCTTTCAGTTTTATCCTTGTACTGCCACAGTCTCTGTAACACTTTTCTGACATCCCTGACATGACATTTAAATATTTTAATAGATACATAGGTATAGTCTATGAATGCCCAAAGACTCATACAAGAGTATCATATGAACTCATATAAGAGTTCATACAATCCACAGGGTGTCATGGACACTTTCATACGCTTGCTGGTATGGTATTACCTCCAAGGCCAATCATCACATCCTGGACTACAGGGATTGAAAAACCTGAAAAACGACTAGGAAAGTATATGCGGAATAGTATTTCTCCATCCAACCCATTCCATTAAGTCATCTTCTAGTGGGGATAAAAATACACTTTCCCACATAGAATATGAGGGATTAAGGTAATTTTGGTAGTAAAATTGTGCCAAATGTCACATGTAAATATGGCTAAATGGTGTAGTAATATTGAACTAGTTAAAAATAACAGTGATTCAACATCTCAGTTCCAGTAATACCTCTAGTATCTAAGGCTTTCTGTTCTTCATTCTCCAGAAAGTGATTAATGGAAAACCTGAAACTTACCTCCCACAAAACATGTAATGGGCTGCATTACATCTAATTGGAAATGTAATTGGTTTAGACAATGCAAGGGATCTGCTCTCTCCTGCTGCTGGTTATCCATTACTGAGTAATCTAAGAAAAATATCACGCTATTAAGTTTAACCTATAAAATTCAAACTAAAAAAGTTTATGGAATAAAATGATGCATATTATATTTACTCATATCCATGTATGTTCTGTTTACACTCCTGTTTACACACCTTTTTTAATCGGTGGAGTTTTTTAACAGAATTGTGAATTAATGTGCTATCACACTTTAAGAATCTCAGACACATACAAACTGTCTGATGCAGGCTACATATTCAGTAAAGAATGAATGAATAATTGCTAATTAATACATGTAAAAAAAACTTTTGCATGTGCATAAACACTTTACAATGACATCTCAACATCTCAGTCTCTGACAATTGCTGTGCTGCTGGCAGCTACCGGTGTGAAAACAGTGACCTTGCACAGTGTGGTAACAAATGTGATTGGCACAAAACCCAGCTGCTTTTTACTCATCCAATCAAGAAGCTGCAGGATATATTGGCCTAATTAAAACCCACACTTTCTTGATACGTACAGAAAAAGAATTATATGAGCAGATTTGTGTCTATGTAGTATCCTTACGTTTGCTTGTTATTCAATTGGAAGTGTGATTTAATTGGGCAGCATGATGAAAGAGCCTGAAAGAGGAACCTGGTGACATGCGTGAATTACAGGCATGCCACAGGGGTTCAGGAACAAATAATTAGTCTAGATAGATCACTATCTGCCTATCCTTATTCATCTCTCTCTACTTTCAATCCATCATGCTAGATTAGCTTGCCTTTGGAGATAGCACACCACTTTTATTTGACAGTTCACAGCATGTGGAAGCTATTCATGCTCTGGGACATTATTACAGTCTCCAGGCTGTTCTTTTGCAAGCAAATCACAGTGCTCAGGATTTCACCACTTTGTTTCAGTCCCTTTTTATTGCATAACTCTTACATAAATTATTATTATTTTCATTTATTTATTCATTTATTCTTCCATGAAGCACATCCAAAATATTTATATGACTGCTGACAAATTGTGTTATAAGGACTGCATACAGTATGTTTAAGGTTATGATTAGCTGCTAGGACACACATTTTGATGGCTGGTTGTGGTATTGTGATTTTCTATACTGTATAACAACTCCTACAGATAACTGTAACACCACATATTTATAAATGGCCAGTTCACAGGATACCTTGTGCTCATGAAATTGGGGAATTGAGAAGGAGCTACAATAACTATATAGGAACTGAAAAGTAATGAATGAAGAGCTCTTTATTAACACTTTTCTTATTTTTTATAAAATACTAGTTAAATACTTTAAACCAGTTACTAGTTTACTAGTTAGAAAAACTAGTTAGCAAAACTACTGATCAAACTAAACAAACGTTAACATTAGCACCTTTCACTTGTATAATATTAAAACATGCATGTTTCAAAACAAAATACTGCTTTCTTAAATAAAATCCAATTTTGATTAATTTTTTTTTTTTTTTGTATTTATTTCTCTTTACATACCTACAGTAATGTTTTATCCCAGTTGCTATCACCAGTTGCCACACAAACTCCAATGGTACTCCAATATGTTTTTTTTGTTTGTTTGTTTGTTTTTTATTTTAAAAGCTTTCTCTTTACTTCCTCTACCTCTCACAAAATAGAATATGTTTTAATGCCCCACATTATAATGCCCTAGTTTTTACAATATATAGGCAAAGGGTTTCATTAGGAAAAAATAGACTTTATCAATAAATGCGTCTGATCAAAATAAACACTGTAATATTTATTTCAAGACCGTATCAGATAGTATTTTATATTTGATTATAAAATGTATATATTAATACATACATTAACCCCTACTGCTATACAGTGTGTACTGTACCTAGTGGATACCGAGTGCACTATGTTGCTTATGTATCGCCATTGAGAATGAGGTTTTACACAGATTCAAGGTCACCCAGATGAGGATGTGTTTTTCCTTTTGAGTCTGGTCCTCTCAAGGTTTCTTCCTCATATTGCCTTTGAGAGATTTTCCACTTGTCTCTGGCTTGTTCATTAGGCACAAATATTCATTCATTCATTCATTCATTCATTCATTCATTCATTCATTCATTCATTTTCTACCGCTTATCCGAACTACCTCGGGTCAAGGGGAGCCTGTGCCTATCTCAGGCGTCATTGGGCATCAAGGCAGGATACACCCTGGATGGAGTGCCAACCCATCGCAGGGCACACACACACATTCTCATTCACTCACACACTACAGACAATTTTCCAGAGATGCCAATCAACCTACCATGCATGTCTTTGGACCGGGGAGGAAACCAGAGTACCCGGAGGAAACCCCCGAGGCACGGGGAGAACATGCAAATTCCACACACACAAGGCGGAGACAGGAATCAAACCCCCAACCCTGCAAACATGCTAACCACTAAGCCACTGTGCCCCCCAGGCACAAATATAAATGACAATTTTATGTTTTGTACTTTCTATTCTGAATTGTTATATTCCTGTAGGCTGAAAAAATGTTAACCAGGATTAAACATTACCTGAAGGCCCATGCATGAGCAACACAAAAAGGAGTAACACAAAAAAAAGTGTGATTAGTGACATTTACATTTAAAGCATTTGGCAAAAGATTAAATGCAAAAGATAAGGAAAGAAGTGCTAGTTGAAGTGTTTCCTGAATAAGTAGGTCTTCAACCGCCACTTGAAAATAGCCAGTGACTCAGCTGTCCGGACCTCTAGGGAAGTTCATTCCACCACCTTGGTGCCAGTACAGAGAAGAGTCTTGTAGTATACTTGCCTCTTACCCTGAGAGATGGTGGAACCAGTCGAGCAGTGCTGGTAGATCGGAGGTTGTGGGGTGCAGTGCGAGGAATGATGAGGGCTTTGAGGTAAGAGGGAGCTGGTCCATTTTTGGCTTTGTAGGCCTGCATCAGTGTTTTGAATCGGATGCGTGCAGCTACCGGAAGCCAGTGGAGGGATCGCAGCAGCGGGGTGGTATGCGAGAACTTTGGCAGGTTGAAAACAAGCCGGGCAGCTGCATTTTGGATCATTTGCAGAGGACGGATTGCGTTCATAGGTAGACCTGCCAGCAGTGCATTGCAGTAATCCAGTCTAGAAATGACAAGAGACTGAACAAGTACCTGAGCAGTCTGTGTGGACAAAAATGGCCGAATCCTTCTAATGTTGTAGAGAAGAAACCGACATGAGCGAGTCACATTAGCAACATGAGAGGAAAAGGACAGTTGATTGTCCATGGTTACCCCAAGGTTGCGAGCTGTGGCTGAAGGGGAGATCAGATCGTTGTGCAAGGATATAGCAAGATCATGACCTGGGGTGTGATTAGTGACATGTTACACAGTCATGTGACTTGCTGGAGCTGATGGGAAATGTTAACATACTAATTTTTCTAGGGTTGTTTGTTTTTTTTGTACCTACCTACATTTTGGCTTCCATCTTGTGACAATGTTCTTTGTTTAAAATGAGCAAACAATTTCTGTGTACTAAAATTGTAAAATAATATACGTGTTGAAGTGAAGAACTACCCGTTCGTTATTGTTAGTCCCTGCACAGTTACATAAAGTATTTTAAAGCATTGTCAAAAAAGGTGAACATAAATTGAACATTGAAAATAAAGCTGGACAATGTGTTCTTACTTATTTACTCATCAGCTGGTCCAAGTATCAACAGTGCAGATTAAAAAGGCTACATCACCTTGGTAAAAGTGCAGTTTTTTTATGTAAAAAAATGATAGACCTTGATAAAAATTTGTGAGAACTTGTGACCAAACTTGCCATACTGAACAAAATCTTATGCTAGGAAGGACATGGCTCTGAGGAGAGACTCTGGGTCTCAGCTAAAGATATTCTAGACACTGCTCATCAGGGAATTTCATGCTTGTTGTCCACACTGTCCTGCTCCACAGAGGCAGACTGCACAAACACTCACTCTCAACATGTTATCCTGTGAATACAATCTACTTAATGTAATGTACAATGTCATTTAGGACGTCTGATTTATTCACGTCAGAGGCGATGTTTTAGTGACAGATTTAGTTTAGCTTTATTTCACTATATCAGAATTTCAGTGGGTTAATTGATTTACATACAACCTCCAAACACCCAGGAAGATTCCAGAAATAGATGTAAAAATTGTTCTATTGTCATAATTGCGATTTAATCAAACACATCTAGCTATGAAAAAGAGATTCCTTAAGAAAAAGGAGCTTTTTGCCTTTAATACCATGTGAAATGCATTTAAAATAGACCTCAAAACCTTTATGGCAAAGTACAAAAGAACCAAAGTATGTACGTGCATCATTAGGAGAGACCTACATCACTACTGACTGAAAGGCTGTTGTGTAAGAAAGAAGCCCATACATAAAGACTGGCATACAATAGCCATCATGTTGTGGGGGACTGGAACAGAGACTGATGCATTTCTGTACTTGTTTTTTTTTTTCCAGCAAAGCCACAAGATATCACACAGAAAGTTCAAACTTGGACAATGATTCAAAGCATACCACCAAAGACAACTAAGTAAATGTCCAGAATCTCACTGGAAACCGGAGCCAGAACGATGACTGAGTTATACCAGTGCAAAAAATCCACCAGGTATTGTGAGAAACTTGTGGCCAGCTACCCTAAGTGTGTGAAAAGGCATTATCACCAAATGCAAGGTTGACCCACTGAAAATTAAACAAATGCTGAAATCTATTAGTTTTGGAGATATTATTTTGACTGTATGGAAGGAAAGTAGATATCCTACGTACCTGACTTAACACAAGGATTTATATAGTCACCTTGTGCAGAATTTCATTTGAACGCCTTAAGCGTAGGTGTATGTAGATTTGGATGCAGCTTTAGACCTGTTCCAAAAATGTGTGTTTTTTATTTGCTATAGCTATGGAAGTGTGTGTGTGTGCGTGTGTGTGTGTGTGTGTGTGTGTGTGTGTGTGTGTGTGTGTGTGTGTGTGTGTGTGTGTGTGTGTGTGTGTGTGTGTGTATGTGTGTGTGTCTGCATGCTAGAGTAAACTGCAATTTGTGATGACAGAAGTTTGTGCTGTGAATTGAAGTAAATTAGGTCATAGGTGTATGAACTGGCAAATGAACAAACCTCTTGAGTGACAACCTTTCAACATTTTGGTCACTTTATGTCATCATTCTAAGCTCTCTTAAGTAACTGCTTCCATTTGAGCGAATTGGTGTCACTGTTTTACCCTGGCTCATGCACTGTTCAAGTTCTGGACTCGTGATTCTGATGGACCATTTCAACAGCTATTACATAAAGACTGCTTTCAACAGGTTTTCTTTTCTATTTCAACAAACTCTCCATTAGACATAACATCCTCTGTTCTTTCTTTCTGAATGTGAAAACATCATGACAAGTGCACCAAAGTTTTGGAATGACAGACTCAGGGACTTACTGAAATACTCTTAATTTCAGCTGTAGGAAAACATGATAGCTAACTGCAATTTTAGCTAAATGCTTAATAAATGCTTTGTACAGATGACAGGAATTAACGTTTTAAATGGTTAAAATAATGGGAAATCTGGCCTACGATGAACCACTTAACATTTCCCCAAAGATGTAAAACTTCAGGTTCCTGGGATGATCTGTCCTGGCCCTGTACTACCTCAAAGAGGCCTGAAAGACAACCAAAAACAGTAAAGTTATACCAATAAAGTAAGCAAAATATTCACCGATCCAACAACAAGGACACGTGAAGAGAATAACATTGATTATCTTGTTACAATGGTGACTGTCAAAGGGTGGGATATACTGTATTAAGCAGCAAGTAAAGAGTCAGTTCTTAAAGTAGATGTGTTGGAAAAAGGAAAATGGGTAAGCGTAAGGATATGAGACACTTTGATAATAACCAAATTGTGATGTGTAGATGACTGGGTCCGAGCATCTCCCAAACAGCCGGCTGTAGGTTGTTCCTGGGACACAGTGTTTAGAACCTAACAAAAAGTTAACTCAAGTTAAGTCAAGAAGCCTTAATTGTTATTTCAAACATAGATAGGGAACATTATTAGAAGACATGGGATTAGTTTCCATTGTTATGCTGATGACACACAGTTATATATCTCATCAAAACCAGATGAAATAGCCACAGTGTCCAAATTAACTCAGTGCCTTAGAGAGATAAAAGACTGGATGAGCTGCAACTTTCTATTGTTAAACTCCGATAAGACAGAAATACTACTCATAGGTCCAAAAACCAGTGCACATAAACTCTCACAACTTAACTCCCATTTAGAGGGATGTACTGTTAGTAGCTCGACAGTGAAAGATCTCGGTGTTATATTAGACAGTAACTTGTCTTTTAAAAATCATATCGCCCATACTACCAAAACAGCCTTCTTCCACCTTAGAAACATTGCCAAGCTGAGAAACATCCTGTCTGTATCTGATGCTGAGAAGCTAGTTCATGCGTTCATGACCTCTAGACTGGACTATTGTAATGCATTACTAGGTGGTTGTCCTGCATCTTTAATAAATAGGTTACAGTTAGTCCAAAATGCAGCTGCCAGAGTTCTCACTAGGACAAGAAAGTATGACCATATAACCCCAATTTTATCATCTCTACACTGGCTACCTGTTAAGTATAGAATTGACTACAAACTGCTGCTACTTACGTACAAGGCTCTTAATGGTTTAGCTCCCATGTATCTAACTAGTCTTCTAACACGTTACAATCCTTCACGCTCTCTGAGATCACAAAACTCAGGGCTTTTGGTAGTTCCCAGAATATCTAAGTCTACTAAAGGTGGTAGAGCGTTTTCTTATTTAGCTCCCAAACTTTGGAATAGTCTTCCTGATAGTGTTCAGGGCGCAGACACACTTTCCCAGTTTAAATGTAGATTAAAAACTCATCTCTTTAGTCAGGCGTACACATAATACATCCCATAATATCATGCACCAGTACATCAGACCAGCACATTTTTATGAACAGCAGATATGTTAATCCCTTTCCACTGCTTCTCTCTTTGTACCCATCCCGAGGCATCCAGACACTGTACCAGCTCCCAACGTCCTCTGTGGGACGAAGCCTTTAAACGTCCACTGAGCCGAGGCCGACTCTAAGAATCCTGAGACATCTCCAGTTAGACTCTGTGGTACTCAGGAGATCAGAAGTCATTGAACCTTACACCAATACAACATTTAACTGACTGTATATTACAATCACACCCCAGTGTCACCCATATGAGGATGGGTTCCCCCTTGAGTCCGGTTCCTCTCAAGGTTTCTTCCATTACCAATTTAAGGGAGTTTTTCCTTGCCACTGCTGCCTGAGTCATCTCAGACTTGCTCATAGGGGAATAAATACATACACACTGTGAACTATATACATCTAATAATAATCTAGAATTTTTATTCTGTTAATTCTTATTTCTTTTATTATTCATTATTTCCTTCATCATTAATTATGTTTACCTTCTGCTCTGTGTTTATGTTCTCTAAAGCTGCTTTGAGACAATGTCTATTGTAAAAAGCGCTATACAAATAAACTTGAATTGAATTGAAAAGATAGTTGACGCAGTACACTAGTGAAATGGTTACGGGGTTATAGGTGTCCAAGGCTTATTGATGTGAGTAAAGAATGAAGGCTAGCTAGTCTGGATCTAATCAAGCAGAAGAGCTACTGTAGCACAAACTGCTGAAACAGTTTGCTGGTTTTGATAGAAAGTTCTCTGAGCATCACACATTGCTGTGTAATCGGGCTGTGTAGACCCCTGTCCATGGCCAAATATGCCTACAGTGAGCACATACAGTAAGCCTACACAAGTAGTTGGCCAGGTCTGATGATTACCTGGGGAAGAGGTGGCACAAGGATGCACTATGGGTAAAAGGGAATTGAGCCGAGTGCAGTGTCATGCCCTGGGCAAACCTTGGGTCCTGGCATTCATGTGGATGTTATATTGAAACATACATAAACCACAGAAGTACACCCCCACACCGCCAGTATGACTTTCCAGTTGTAAATGACAGAAAAGAAGTAGGGGTAGGGGGCTCTGTATGATGCGCATGCTCACATAAGCCTTACATATCCAAACCCAAGCGCTCCCCTAATACAGTATGCGCTCTGGATGACACGCACCTGAACAGAAACCTCGAAATTAAGCGTCAGGTTTCTTCCTCTGTCTTCTGCTTTCGACTTTGGAATCGTGCGACTTTGAAAGTGCCTTGAAGAGACTGTAAAATGCGCAAAGTAAAGTAGATAAATAACTAAAAAAAAACAAAACAAACAAAAAAAAAAAACATAAAAAAATCACCAAGAGGATTAAATAGTTACTAAAGGAGTAACCGACTATTTTGGTGTACCATGTCTTTAGAGGGAATGTTTACCTCTACCGCTGAGGAAAAGTCTGCTTCCAATGACTCATGGGAGCACTGGAGCTATCCGGACGCGCGCGAAGGATCGATGTGGGGCGCAGGAGTCGCGATCGCAACCGCGTACGCGCTGATTATCGTAGTGGGTCTTGTAGGCAACGTAACGCTCATTCGCACATTCTGCGCCGTCAAGTCCATGCGCAACGTCCCCAACTTGTTCCTGTGTAGCCTTGCGTTCGGAGATGTGCTGCTGCTTGTTACTTGCGCGCCCGTGGACGCCAGCCGGTACCTGGCTGATGAATGGCTCTTCGGAAGAACAGGATGCAAACTCATCCCGTTTATCCAGCTCACGTCAGTTGGAGTGTCAGTATTCACCCTCACCGCGCTGGCAGCCGACAGGTAAGTGATAGCATGATTTGGGATACAGCTATGTATTGTTCTGGAAGCAAGACCCTAAAGTCATACATTGTAATATTTCTGGACATCTTTTTACTAAGATATACTAAAATGAATTTGACCCAGATCATGCATCAATGTATGCATCACGTTCTAATTATGAATCAAATTTCTAGAAAGTTTTAATAATTTTTTTTAACATTATGTGTATTATAAGCAGTTATAAAAATAAATAAAAGCAAAAGTTAAAAAATGTGAAGAAGAAAAAAAAAGAAACAAAGAAAGCATATCGTGCTTTATCAGGTATGTCATCTTTAATTAAGCATATGAAGAGATTGTTTATTACAATTATTAGTTTCTGAATCACAAAATTAAGATAGAAATTATTTTATTCACATTTTTACAAATACACCTAATTCCAGAATGCATAAAAAGGAATAGAAAGAAAATTAAAAAATGCAATACAGTCAGATCTAGAAATGCTGTGTCTTATAGCACAATATTTTACTTTTCCAAACATAAAAACATCCCTAAATTTACATGCACAATTATGTTAAAAATTACGCACATTAAGCAAATTTTCCAATCAAATTTTACCTATCTGGTGAAACATCCATTTATTTGGTCGAAATATCTTGGTGCTTGGTATCTTCACTAGAGCCCTGTTTTGCCTGGTGTTATATCTTGCTTGTCAATCTGCACATGTCGACATCAGACTAATAATGACCTCTTGTCTAATGTTTGTTAATTAAAGAGCACCATTCTGTGAGTAGTGTGTGCAAATATCCACCTCTGTTTATGCACTGGAAAATTGTCCCCTGAGATTGTCCAAACTATGTGTGTGGTCCATGTCTCAACACGATGGAAATAAAAGCCTAATGTCATGCCCGGCTTCTTCTGCCCAGCATTAGAAGTAATATTTATCCGTGTGCATACAGATGCTTACAGTGTAGAGCATTGTCTGATTGTGTTGGTTTGAACTGGATTGTACTTCATTGGAAGTATTATTGATTTTTTTAATTAACTATCCATTTCTTTTTTCATATCTTTAGAAGTCAGTGTTCAAGCCAGACTATAGTTATTTCTAAAAAAAAAAAAAAAAGCACACACAAAAAAAAAACCCTGAAATAACTGAGTTGCATGAGTATGCACACCCCTAAAATAATATTTTGTCAAAGCTTCTTTTGTTTTTATTACACTTACTCACTTTTTTGTTTAAGAGCCTCCCCTTTTTTTGGCTAAGAATCAGCAGCATCTTGACCTGGCATTATTTTCCAGCTCTTTCTTACAAAAACACTCAACATTCATTATATTGTAAGGGCATCGCCTGTGCACAGCCTGTTTCATTTCACCCCACAGGTTCTCAGATGGATTCTGGTCTGAGCACTGCTTAGCTCTTTCAAAAACATTGATCTTTGGGTTAAGTCATTACATTGTTAATTTGGATGTGTGCTCCGGGTCATTGTTGTGCTGAAGGGTGAGACTCCTTTTCATTTTCAGCTTGCTTGCAGACTCTCAAAGGTTTTGCACTAAAATTGACTGTTCATGATTCCCTCTGCCTTGATTAAAAAAAAGAAAGCCCCAGTTCTGGATGAAGACAAGCAGCTAGCAGCGTAATGTGACCATCACCGTGCTTCACCATGGGTGTCCTGTTCTTAATATAAATTTTAGAATTACGAAATTATTATACTTTTTTGCAATTGGTCAGTAGTCAGTAGTCCGTAATACATTTTACCACATGTTTTGGTGTGATTTTGTTTTACCTACATGTGAGAACAGGCTTCTCTCTAGCCATCTGTACCCCATCGCTCAGACATGAGTCGAATATGAGGGAATGTTGTCACATGTAGAGAGTAATCACTACTTGTCATACAGTATATTCCTGTAGCACCTTTAATGTTGCTGTAGGTCTCTTGGCAACCTCATTGGTAACATTTCATCTTCTCCTTTTATAAATGTTTGAAGGACTTTCTATTCTTGGTGACATCACTGTTCTGCTTCATTTTGTCTATTTGATAATGATGACCTTTACTCCCTTCCTTGGTCCAGTTAATGTTATGGAAAATCTTTTATGCTGCTCTCCGGATGAGATTTAATATCAAATGAGATACTACACATTCTTTTTCAGCTCTTTGCAAAGTAGGGTTGCAAAAAGGAACTCTTACAGAAACAGGGGTTTGTTTGGGGTTTAACATAATCATTTCATTGATGACAGATGACATGATTAAATGTAATGACATACCTAATTATAAAAGGGTGTGCACACGTACGTAAGCAGTTTTCACTCTCTGATTGTTTTCACTTAAATTTTATACCTTGTGATTCTTATATAATTATTTTTCTGTCATTTTTTACATCACAACAGACAACACGCAACAGATCTCTTGCTGTAAAAAAAAAAAAAACTATATTAAGGCTTAGGTAATAATTTCACCGCATGATGGCATTGATGTCAGTTTTTGCTCATTATAAAATTACATGGTTGATTGTAAGTGCTCTCATTATCAAGTTTCCTTGAGGGATGATTTGATGGTGGTTTTCAGGAAATGCAGAAGCAATGAGATGTTTTCTATCAGATTTTTATTATGAGAGTTTTAATAGTGTACGTAGACAAATATTCATTATTCAGTATAGTACATTAGTTTAATCATCATGAGCAGCTTTGCAGAAAATACAAATTTGATGATTCGATGCTGATTAAATCTTGCACTTACCTGTAGTCTTTGTCTACATGAAAGTCTAATAAATGAAGTGTAAAATACCACATTAGGGTAGCGGCCTTGTGGCAGTGAAAGTAGCAATCATCTTATGCTAAAAGGTAACAGCTTTCACACACTGATGAATCTGTCAAAGGAAGCATTTATACCTCGTCCAGACCCTTTTCTCTTTTGAACCGTTTCCTGTGTGTAATTAAAAGATTTCGAAGCACAGAAGACGCTCTTGATAACAAGAGCACAAGGTTGCTTTGCTGGGATGTCAGATGAGAAAAAACATTATTCCAGGCAGTAATATTTCAAGTACTAAGAAATAATAGACCACCAGAATCACACTATTGTGTATCTGCTCACAGTCTTGGAATTCCTTCTTTTTTAAACCCATACACAATTCCATTGATTTGTATTTGAATTTTATTTATTACATGTATAATGGGCAAGTCATGGGCAAGTCGTGGCCTAATGGTTACAGAGTCTGACTCGTAATACTGAGGTTGTGGGTTCGAGTCTCGGGCCGGCCACGACTGAGGTGCCCTTGAGCAAGGCACCGAACCCCGCAACTGCTCCCCGGGCGCCGCAGCATAAATGGCTGCCCACTGCTCCGGGTGTGTGTTCACAGTGTGTGTGTATGTGTTCACTGCTGTGTGTGTGCACTTTGGATGGGTCAAATGCAGAGAACAATTTCTGAATATGGCTCACCATACTTAGCCGTGTGTCACGTCATATACATTATGACGTCATAATGTATGCAACATATGCGCTATTTATTTAGTATTCTTGTAAAAGTGCATTTACACATACACAAGTCTGTAAAGTTCTCCTTCTCTTTCAGATACAAAGCCATTGTGAAACCCATGGATATCCCAACCTCTCATGCTACGGCAAAGATCAGTTTGAAAGCTTCTGCTATTTGGCTCTTGTCCATGGTTCTGGCAATCCCCGAAGCCATTTTCTCTGACCTGCATACCTTTCACATCATGCAGACCAATGAAACCTTTCAAACATGTGCCCCGTATCCCCACACAGGAGACCTGCACCCTAAAATCCACTCCATGGCCTCTTTTCTTATATTCTACGTCATCCCCCTTTTCATCATTTCTGTGTACTACTTCTTCATCGCCAGGAGTCTGATAAGGAGCACAATTAATCTGCCAGTCGAGGGGAAGATGCCTATTAGGAGACAGGTGAGAATTCATCTAGTGATTAAACTGTCTTTAAACAAAACAATTTCTGAGAAATCTGAAATACTTGAGGACATAAACATCAAATCTCTTCATTATCAATACCTTCATTTCCACACCATTATGCTGCTATTAAGTGTTATTTTAGTAAGTGCATAATGTATTTTTGGAATAGATTTGTATTCATTCATGTCCAGAAACTTTTTCTTGCTCTTCTACCACAGCAAATTGCGAACGATTCGAACTTTTAACTCATTAAAAATGACACAAGCTCACCAATGAATTTACAGTTACTTACAATTCAGAGAGTTCCTTTTTACAGCAGCTCTATGCAGTCAATCCTTCACCAGCCTCTCTTATTTATTTGCCCTTCAGATTGCAAAAGTACCCTGTCTTTGAAGATTCTCCCACACACTTAGAGAAAACTTTCCTTAGAGAAAACCGCACCCTGTCAATCATTTTTTTAAATTAATTATTTATTTATTTTATTGTGGTTAAACTATATTCAGTAGTCGCAGATGAGATGCGGTGGAATTGTCTTTTAATAGAGCTATTGTTAGATTTACAGAACAAACTGTAAATCATTTTCTCTGCTTTTACACAAAAATACATTCTGAAAATTAAAATACAAGATCTGCAAAAATCCATGAACTCTTGCTTGATCTCCAAAAAAATCCCTAAACACCTGCACAACTCTATATATTTCCAACACACTGATTTCATAAGTGTCCAAAACCCATTGAAAAGAATGATGGCAAATTTCATGATGTGCAGTTCATCAGAAACCATATATCAAGATCTAAGCAGAATATTTACAGCAAAACGCAGCACAGTTTTAACAATTTATTGCAGCATTTCATATCATTTTGTATAAATCTGTAATGATTAAAAAAAAGACTCAAGTGTAATGTAAGTTCTAATTAGAAATGTTCTGAGACATTATTATATTAATGTCATCATTTATAAATGGAGATTTAAAAAAAAAACTGTGAAAAGAGACACAAGTCTAATTAACATGATCTTGATATGATTGTAATGAATGGAACTATGTAATTAAGCACTCTGCATTGTCCGCGTATGAATATTTTAGTCACTGTGTACGCTTTGAATGTATAAGCACATTCTGATGAATAGCATGAAAACACTATTTGTATATGTGAACAATGGATTTAAACAATCTTGATATCAGTAATTGGTTCAGTCCTGGTTAATAATGCATGAGGTAAGAATGAGTGTGTTTGGGAAAAGGAAAAAAAAAATCATGAAATGTCAAATGACTCATTTAACCATGGAGTTAAAAGGCATTAAATATTATGAGATGGACAATATGCTAGTTATTAGGGATAAAAGCCGACCGTTGTAGTCATTAAAGTTCATAGTTTGTCCGTAGATTAATGCTATGGTGGTGAAAGTCTAGTGATGGTGTCAAAAACTGGGGCAGGTATTTTGTCTGTGCAAATAAACAAACCTGGGAAGTGTTGTACAATGCTAATAAATTACTATATAAAAGATAATAAAATAATAGGAATGTCTGTCTCCAGTCAAGGACACTTCTGTATACCATCCGTGCAAAGGGGCCTATTGGTGAATTCCATTTATTTCCCCAAATTTAACATTTCTTTCACATCCATAATTGGAAATTCTTCATTTCACTTTCTTTAGTGTCTTAAACAAACAATATTTCTTTCACAAATTAAAGAAATATCTTAAGTGCCTTTAAACAAACAATATTTCTTTCACAAATAAAATTTTAGAGTTTTTGTTGCCCAGAATTGGGAACTTTTAATAATGGTGTTGAAAAGAAATACTACAGAGAATTGGATAAGAACGATTTTCTTTACCTTGTTAATATGATGAAAAAACAATGTGTTCAGTCAGATTTATATAAAGATCTGTATAAAATATTAAGTGGTTTCATTGCTTATATCGAATTTAGTTTAAATACAGTATGGTTCTAATGGCCAGAGTGAATGATGTGTGTATTTATGAAAACCAGCTACGGTGTGAAATATGAGGAAGATGTTTAGGCGATTAACACACGGTGTTCTATGTATGGCAGAATAGTGCAGTGGTAAAATAATGTGTAGCAAAGTACAGAAGTCATGGGTTTGAATCTCAGCTTAGATGTGAGCTCAGAGTTTGAATTGAAAATATCTATTCGGTTTGGACGCTATTAAACGCTACTCAATTCTTTCACACAAAGATGATGTACTGTACACATTTGAATGAAGTCAATTCATGGCATTTTGTCTCTGTGTACAATAATGTGACACCATGGATTGATATCTTAAAATGTAATTGTTAAATATTTTAACAAGACTGTTCACATAAGCAAATCGTGTATTTTAAGTACATTTTACAAATACATTTAAATTGATTGAATTGGCAAATCAACTTAAATTTGATTTGACAGCCCAGAGCATTAATCGCTGATGTTATAATAATTGTAATCAAATTTGTATAGTACGGGATATGGGATTTAGCCTTTTGTCTGCTATATATCTTTTAACCGAGGAAGCTTGTTCTACATTTTCCTCAGATGGAGTCAAGGAAGCGTCTGGCTAAGATGGTGTTGGTGTTTGTGGGTCTCTTTGCTATCTGCTGGCTCCCCAGTCACGTCATCTACCTGTATCGCTCCTACCACTATTCTGAAGTGGACACGTCCACTTTGCACTTTGTTACCAGCGTGGCTGCCCGCATCCTGGCTTTCACCAACTCGTGCGTCAACCCCTTCGCTCTCTACCTGCTGAGCAAGAGTTTCCAGAAGCAGTTCAACAAACAGATCTGCTGCTGCTGCCCTCTTCTGCCACTGCACGTGAAAAATACGACACGTGGCAACACACGCTTGAGCTCACTCAAAAGCACGCAGAATCACACCGTTGCCAGCTTCAGCCTCATCAATGGCAATCCCGGCTGCCATGAAGGCTCAGTGTGACTGTTCTTTAGACTTTAGCACATTATTTATTTTTTAGTTGCTCATGAATAGTCTTCTCACTGGTTGCTACTTTACTGTACTCTTGAACAGTGGTTATGCTTTACATTCTAGACTAGTCCAAAATATACAGGCATCGCAGTGCCCTGAGAGCAAGAAAGCTCTTCAGCCAATATTTCCACCACAATGGGTTAAAAAAAACTTTGTTGTTGTTTTGTGAAGAACATCACATGTGCTCCACTTTGAACAATAGTATATGCAATCACTTGGACAGTAGCTTTGTGGTCCTATAGGAAACAATATCTATTGGTGAAAGTGTTTACATTTCAATTGTATTCTTTAACATTTGCATTCTTTTAGATTTTGATGCTGACTTGGTGTCTTAATACATTATGTTAATGAACCGAACCTACATAAGACTTGTTTGTGTGTTATTTAAATGCCGTAAATTATTCAGTGCTGTAAAACTGTGTCCAAGTGCGCTACTATAAAACGTTCAAACAGGAAGTGATTTTTTCTTTTTTCTCAGGCGTATTGATGTCAAATTCATATTTAGGTGACAAGCAGCACACGGAGTGTAATCTGATCAAGGTGTAGCTACCTGCTTCTGTCAATTTCAGCGGTAATCTTTCACAGCATTGGTGCCTGAGCTGAATCTATTGCAGCTGCTGTGTCCTAGCAGCAGAGTTCAATCCGTTCATGTTTTAGCGTTTTAGTGGCTTTTCTGTGGGTATAGAGCCATTTTGCTTCTTATGTGGCATAAAGGTTGTGCAAAAAAAAAACCCAAATATACTGTTGTTCATAGCACTTTTGTATCACTGAAATAGGTATTGGTTTTCAAACATTAATAAATGTCTCTTAAAGAATTTAAAGTCTCTGTGTGTGTTATGTACCCACCCTGATTGATTTGAGTACTTGATATGAGTACTGCCAAGATGAGTACTGCTCCAGTACTGCCAAGTTGCCATTGTTGGTCCCCTGAGCAAGGCCCTTAACCCTCCCTCCCTCACTGTGCTGTAATGTATATATAAAGTTCATCGCTCTCCAGACATTCTACAACTTTTTGGTGGGATGGGTGTTTTCTATTAGTGATGTACAGAACCCCAGAGTTCTGTATAGAACCTCAAGGAACCACTTGCTGTTAGTGGTGCCAGTGGGATTTATCCCTCACTACATCTTTATCTAACAGGAGTGATGCAGCAACATGTTGCTCCTTTTAGTCTTATTAGTGCTTTAAAAATCATTTCACCTGTGTCATAATATTGATAACATTCAGAGCTGCTGATTTTTACCAGTAGTTTGCTCTGCTGCATTGCATTGTGAAACGTGAGACTCTGAGACTCGACACTTCTCACAGAAGCAATGCCAAAAGTCAAATTAGAGTAGAACTTCAGAAAGCACTTCAGAAAGATTGCAGTAAACACATTTTAATATTTCACGCTGCAGCTTTATTTGAGCAGTATCTGCTTGTGTCTGACGCTGGTTCATCATGAAGTGAAAGCTAAAGAAAGATTCTTTTCTTTTTTGGGGACATCAGACATCAAACAGCGCAGCTGGAACTAGGATTCTGGATTACAGAAGCATGCTTTTAGCCAATGCTTGCTTGGAGTTCTGGGAAATGTCTAATTTTGTTTTTGTTAGCTGTCCCCTGTCGGTTCTTTTTGGTCTCTGGTGAAATGGATCATTCTTTTAGATACCTTTCCTCGTTTTTCTTTTGCCATGGCGTGTTTATGGCCTGTGTTCTGTCCACATTTGTCCACAATAGTGAATTTGCCATGAAAAACCCTTTGAAGTCTGCAGTTTGCCATCAGTCACACAGGGGAAAAAAGACGGAAAGTTAT
The DNA here is from genome assembly GCF_022655615.1 of Tachysurus fulvidraco. NCBI lineage: Eukaryota > Metazoa > Chordata > Actinopteri > Siluriformes > Bagridae > Tachysurus > Tachysurus fulvidraco. Next base: position 13,658,152 of record NC_062518.1, read on the forward strand.
AACAACACTAAAGATTTATTAATTTCAGATACATTTTCAATATGTCTCTACTGTATGAACAATTATTTGAAATCTCTGGCATCTCCAATCTATACTTTTTAAAGATGACATGTTTATATTTGAAATGGATCGAGTGGTTTATTCTGTATGGCGGCATTGGTGTAGAAAGTTTATTCTCAGTTTGTGGCCGGTATCTTAATAGCAGCTCTGGGTTTAAAGTGCTGCCTCTGCTTCTGTTATTTGTCAATGCTGTTAATAACGTGCCACAATTCGGACGACTTCAGCCATTTGAGAACACCGTCTTAGGGGAATTCTTAGTTGTCACATCGGATCCATCTCTTTTCTGTGTAAATTTGCCTGTGTGCATATGTGTATGTGGGGTCATGTGGTTGTTTAGATCTACAGTAGGTGAGAACCAAATGTCCCCACAAAAATAAAAATGAGAATATCTGACAGTTTTGAGCTTCTAGGAATATTAAGCATTTTGTCTGTGTTCTAGCTTTTTTTTTTTTTTTTTGGAAAAAATGTATAACACAGAATTAATTCTCTTTATTTATTATCTTTAATAACATCATTAACAACATCAATAGTATCACAAATTTAAATAGAATTTAAAAAATATTATTAGTTTTTTTTGCACAGAAAGCACCAGAAGAATCACTGCTTTATAGCAATGAATGAAATTATGAATTAATTTAAAGGGACATTAATAGATTGACCAGTCAGTGATAAAGATGCTGCTGAAAAAGTCTAGGAAGCTTCAACTCAAGAAATACAGTGCTGACACACTAGTTGTTTATCCCTGCTGCTTTTTAAAATGAAAGTATTTCGATGCCTTTAGTTTATTTATTTCATTTTTTTTAATCTAAAAGCCACTTTATTGCTAAGTATTTACCCTTTTAGTGGCCTTTTTGCAGCAATTACTGATGTGGGTTAGTCTCAAATGTGTCTATATGAGCTTTCCATATATTAATTTTTCAATTTCTTCCATTCCTCAATACCAATTTCCTCCAACCCTCCAAATTAGATGGAGAATTTCGGCAGACGGCAATTTCCCGGTTCTTGATTATAAATGGGATTTAAGTCCCAGCTTTGACAAGGCCATTTCAAACCTTCTTTTTTTTATTTAAGCCATTTCTTTGTAGATTCTCTCCTGTGATTTTCTCCTTCAATAAAACAGGACTGAACTGCCATTTTAACAGAGACATTCCAAAATAAGATATACTTATTGTGCAAGCTTACAGTTAAATGTTAGTGGATTTCAAATGAAGCCAGGTGTAGCATGTTTAACATATTCACATGTTAAATGCTAATAAATTAAAAGCCTAATTTGAATTGCTAAAATACAGAGAGTGAATATCAATTGATTACAATTATAACTGCAATTATTTTGCCTCATCTGGAAGGTATGATCAAAAAATCAACTTGAGCAGCTGCATAATTCATCACTAAGTCAAGAAAACATCCCCAGTGTAAATAATCATGCACTCGTGCCTTCAGCTTCATTTTCTCACCTACTTTATGTTCTCATGAGATATTACCTTAATCTACTCATCTTTTTCCCCACCTCATTCATGTCACCATCAACCTTCATAATATAACTCTCTCATCACTGTCAGGTTCTCATGACCTTTGTGCCCCTATTGCCTTCATGTCCCCATCACTTCATCCCCTTATCAGCTTCTAACATGTTCCCATAATCTTCACTACCTTTCAACTGATTCAACTGAGTAAGAACTTTAATGCTCTAATCTCCTACAAACTGCATAACCTTCTTGTCCTCATCTCCTTCATGTTCTTATTTTCTTCATTTATTCAACACCTTCATGCCCACACCACCTTTATGCCTCTATACCCCTTCATATCTTGTATTTAAACATAATGAATTTAGTGTGAGTCAGCGCTTATCATCCATTATCAATGCCCAAATTCGCACATACACTCTCCGATGTCTTCCCACATGCATGGAAGCTGTTATAGAAGCTCGTTAAGCTGTTACATAAGAAGTTCAGGCCAAGTATATACTGTATGAATGGCTATTGTTTTTCAGTAAGAAGACTAAATATGGATATGAAGTAAGCAACAGTATTAAGAGAGTTATCATTTTATGTTAAAATTTAAGTAGCCATGTATTTCTGTTCTGCTGTCTTTTTTTTTTTTTTTTTGGTAATATAGCTGTTTTTCATTCAGACCCTTGCTTCCCTAGGTATGGGAAAGGAGTTGTGCATTTCCTGTAAAATATCACACTAAAATCAAGGTATCATGGGAACATTAAAAAGCAGCTGGTGAAAAACAATATGTAAATATCCAAAGACTATGTTTCCTTTTATACATTTGGTATTTTACCTGGACATTTTAAATACAGTACATAAAATACTCTAGTCTTCTAAACACTGTGTGTCTGAAATGTGATCATAATGGCTATGTAAAGAACCAATCTTCAGCAAATTGCTTTTAACAACGGAATGAAAAGAGATGTAATTTACAAACATAAGAACAGTTTGGGGGATCTCAATCTTCTTAAAAGCTCTATTTAAGTATTTTTCTAGTTCAAAAGAGATTACAGTCACGGCTTTAATATACATGTTTCACTTCATTGCTTGATGTTATCAGTACAATAATTACACACAAGCCCTGAAAACCATTTGCTTTCTCAGTCTCAAGCACGGAGCATAACATTACAGTATATGTAAAAAATGTCTTCTGCTGTTTTTATGTGTGCTTAGCTTGAGTAAGGTGGACTGCTATTACCCAAAGATGAGTGCTGTTGGAGTGGTGCTATAGTCTTCATGGTTGTTGGTTGAATTCGCACCAGTGCCTTGTGTGCCCAAAGGTTGCATGTTCTCTATGTGCTTCAGTGTTTTTCTGGATACTTCGGTTTCCTTCCCAGTCCAAAGGCAAATGTGGTAAACTGTCAACGCTGTAAGTGTGTGTGCATTTGGTTGGATCCATGTCCAATGTGTCCTTTGGGATAGAACTCCCCATAAAACTGTAGGTTAAGCAGTTCAAAATAGCCCATAATAAAATTAGCAACAGTCTTAATGTCTCAACAACTTTAATTAAAAAAATGTTAAATTTCATGCCACACATCACAGTCTGGAAGATGGGATCTCACAATAAGCCAGCAGCCTTTTTTGAGCTCTTTGAGAAGTGTCAGCAATTGGTCAGTTGTAGCAGTTCTATCTGGTTTTCTCCTTACTCCTCATATCTATCCTTCTCCCTTCTTCTCTTTCTTTTCCTCCTTTTCCATGGGTCAGTCCCCCCAAGCCTGAGTATAGGTATAAGTCTGTTGAGGGGGGTGGGGGGCATTGGTCTCCTGATGCTGAGCAGGCCTCCCCTGGTCACCTGAACAGAGACATATCAAATACTCAAGCATCCAAGTAATTAAGCAACTATCAAAGTGTGGCAGGTGGAGGTCGGTAAGTTATTATTAGGCATTAGGTTATCCATTGGTTGGTGCTGATAGAGGAGGTTGGATTATGTCTATATAAACAACATGCATGTGTGACCTAAACGAGCGTCACTTCCCGGGATCCCGTTTCGCTTCCGGTTTATGGACTGAGGGTATGGAATAAAAACACTGTCAATAATAATCGTACGTAATTCAAAGTTTACAGATACGAGATTTTGTGTGTTTGTTCAAATACAACTCCAGAATATACGACTATGACAGTTTACAGACACAACGCTTGTTTTCACAACACCTCTTTTTTACACACGAAAACGGTCTGCGAAACAACTGTCAAAAATACGTCATCACGTTCACAGGCATTACTATCCGAGGGAAGATTAATCGATTCCACGAAGTGCGCATGTGTCCTGCCCTCTTCTAAACCACTCATAGAAACCACTGGTGCCGAAATGGCGGGTTAGTTATCACGAATAACAGAGAGAATTTTGTGCTAACACTTAAATAATGGTCTGTTGGTAACGAGTGACTATGCAGGAAGTAATAGGTAGTACTGCATTAACACTGAGCTTAATACTACTAACTAATATGGAAGCAAGATGAACTAAGCAGTATAAGTAATACCATAGGGAATCGGACCCTGGAGCTGTGAGGCGAACGTGCTAACCACTAAGCCACCGATATGTTTTCAACCAATTAATCTTGAATGTCCTTTAATACCACCCATATCATAGTCTTTAACCAGCTGTGATTTCTTAATATAATGAGTTTTGTTTTTCCACAGAAATTGGAAAACGATCGAATTAGCTTTCTTAACATTAACTGTAGAAACATACAGGGAGTGGCATGGAAAGATTATTTTGGAAATAGCTCAAAGATTTCCTCATATCTATTAACTGGTTAGAAAAGTTAACATCTTCTCTTCTAATAGCATTTTTAGATAAAACTATTCCTAAATATTTCACTTCGTCTTTAACCTAAATTGAAGAGAGGATAGAGTCCGTTGATGAGTGAATGGGAAGTAGCTCACATTTTTTAATATTAAGGGTAAATCCTGAAGCTTTAGGGAAAATCGAGACTGAATTTAGGGCAACATCAACCATGAATTTATTCTTTAAAAGGATTGCTGTGTCGTCTGCAAATTGACTAATTTTAAATTCCTTGTCAAATATTGAGATCCCATGCAAATCGGGGTTATGATTAATGAGTACTATAAGTGATTGAGTGGCTAGAATAAACAGTTTGGGAGAAATCAGGCATCCCTGCCTAATACCGCGGAGCACTTCAAACCTAACAGTTATACTGGGATTCAGGGATACAGAACTATGACAGTGTTTTTATTCCATACACCAGCTGAATGATTGAACTGAAACTATACTTCACATTGCAACTATGGAGTATTATCTTCACCTCTACTGACTCCCGGGTCCCTGCGCCTGTTATATGGTGGGTCTAATTCATGTGGGTTTTATTATATAAATGTTTTATGGTGACTGGCTAACATGATTAGTTTTCCCTATGTTGTAGAGTGATAGAGGCATGCAGTGACGTCACCGCTGTCTTGTTCTTCGTTGAACGTTTGTGAATGCCATTTTAATGCGGTTGTGAATCCGCTAATGGTGTGGGAGTGCTATTTTGCACTTAGATGGTCCAGTTGTGTTTTTATTTAATTGATTTATTAGTTATTTTTGGTTAATCTCTGTATCATTGCCAATGTACTGGTGTGATTATTTGTTTTCTCTCTGTCGTTCCAGTGACAATTGGTTTTGTGTTCTTTATTCTTTAATTTGATTTAATTTTGTTAATTTGTTTTTGTGTGTTTGGCAGGCAGCTGTGTTGCCTGCCTAAACCTTGTTAAACATTTTTGTTTGTGTTCGAGTGAGTGTGTGAGTGTGTGAGTGTGTGAGTGTGTGAGTGTGTGAGTGTGAGTGTGTGTGTGTGTGTGTGTGCACGTTCTGTTATTCTGTTTTACAGGAGCTGCAGACCTTTTCTGAAGAGCAGGGCTGAAGTCTTTAGGTGGTGATGGTGTTTCCTCACGGACTGCTGTGATTTACCCTGTGCACTGGGGCTTTTGGGAGTGGTGTAAGTTTGCAGTGTACGTAGAGTAAAGGCCTGTACGGCCGGTCATTTAGCCCAGGCTGCATCTCCTCGTGTTGTCTTTTCTGGACCATTTGTGTGATTGTGGTTTTATGAGTGAATGCATTTTAAATTTCCTTTGTCATTAAATGCAATAAACAGTGTTTCATTTTTATACCAGTACCTCTGTCTCCATTGTCCATTTGCCACAAAGTGGGGAACTTGTGCACAGTATTTTCAATCAATTCCTTGGGTGAGATTCCCAGGGTGGCGTAGTTGGGCATTGTTGACCCTTTAGGGTTCTTAAATCATTTAAATTCCTTTAATTCATAACCCTCCCTCTGCCATCTGGCCAAAAAAGGGAGTACAAATCAGTCCATTGTGAATTTAGGATGTAATCAGACTTTAATCAACCAATATCTAATTCAAGGTGGGTTACATCTGGCAGGTGTGTGCATTGGCATGTTTATGAACACGGGTTCCTCTTCAATTATTTGGCCAGAATTTCAGATGTTGTTAGGGAACTGTGGTGGCTCACACGATTAAGCTTGTTCATTGGAAAGTTAGGACTGGCAAGCTGCTACTGTTAAGCAAGAACCATAACGCTCTCTGCTAAAAAGGCACTGTATCATGACGGACGATACACACTGAACCCAATTTCCTGACCTGTGTTATGTAAAGAAAAGCATTTTACTGTAATGTAATATATGTGACAAAAATACAGGTTAAAAGAATTTATAGACCTAATTGGGCCAGAATGAACAGAATGTACAGAGGCATTGCTTTGTAATAGTTCTATCTGGATAATACAACATAATATCGGGAAGCAGTGCCTCTTCACAACCTTTCACAATGACATGAAATTCCAATATGTTCTTGAACTGATAACACCAATAATTAGGCCAGATGAGGACAAACTATGGAGTCAAGTGACAAAGGCAGGGTTTGTAAATATATCACTATCATCTCCTAAACTCATGCAAAGAGGTGGTCCCTGTGGATTTGAAAGGAATAAGCTTAGTTTCACAGGGCAAAAATCTAAAA